>NW_026264911.1:491809-493330 GCF_000817695.3 Arachis duranensis
AAATTGAAGGAATTCACAGAGTTACAGAAGGATTCAGTGCAAAAAGTAGAGAAAAGGAGCTTGCTGGCAAAAAAACGCCAGTAAGGGGTACTCTGGGTGTTAAACGCCAGAATGGATACCATTCTGGGCTTTTAACGCCAGTAAAGGTACCATTTTGGGCTTTAAACGCCAGAATGGGCACCATTCTGGGCGTTTAACGCCAGAAGTGCAGCATCCTGGGCATTTAGCAAAACGCCCAGTGATAAAGGGGTTTCTGGCATTTAACGCCAGCCAGGGCACCTGGCTGGGCGTTAAACGCCCATAATGGCCACCAAGTGGGCATTAAACGCCAGAATGGATACCATTCTGGGCGTTTAACGCCAGAAAGGCAGGGGGAGGAGATTTTGTTTTCCACTTCAAATTTTTTCAAACTTTCTTGTTTTGATCCATAATTTTCTGAATATACACATTACAAACTTTCATCATTCATCCTCAAAATTCGAAAATTAAACAATTTTCTAAATCATTCTTCAAATCTCTTTCAAATCCTTTCCAAATCTTCTCCAAAAACTCAATTATCTTCTCAAATTCTTTCCATATATTCTCAAATCTCCTCCAAATTTTTTGAAATCTCTCCCCCTCCCTTTATAAATAAAGCTCGGCCATCCCCCTCTCCCCACCATTCGAATTTGCTCTCCTCCTCTCTCTCCTCGTTCCTTTCTTTTGCTTGAGGACAAGCAAACCTCTAAGTTTGGTGTGATTTTCCGGGATCACTAAGCCAAGATTTATCAAGATCATGGCTCCTAAGGGAAAACAAACCAATTCAAGAGGCAAGAAAGAGAATACTCCAAAGAATCTTTGGAGTCAGGAGAAGTTCTTAACCAAAGAACATGCAGACCATTACCACAAAATAATGGGTCTAAGGTCAGTGATCCCGGAAGTCAGATTCGATCTGAAAGAAGATGAATATCCGGAGATCCAAGAGCAGATTCGAAACAGAGGATGGGAAGTTTTAACCAACCCTGAGATAAAGGTTGGAAGAAACATGGTTCAGGAATTCTACTCGAATTTGTGGCTGACAGATAAGCAGAGAATGACTGGAACTGCTTTCCATACCTACAGAACCATGGTCAGAGGGAGAATTATTTACTTCCATCTGGACAAAATAAAAGAGATCTTCAAATTGCCTCAACTGCAAGATGATCCTGAATCCTTTAATAGGAGAATGGTGAGAGCAGATAAGGGGTTGGATCAAGTTCTAGAGGACATATGCCTCCTTGGAACTAAGTGGACAACCAATTCAAAAGGTGTCCCAAACCAACTCAAGAGGGGAGATCTCAAACCAATTGCAAGAGGTTGGCTAGACTTCATTAGGCGTTCCATATTGCCCACTAGTAACTGTTCTGAGGTCACTATCAAGAGAGCAGTGATGATTTATTGCATTATGCTGGGAAAAGAAGTGGAGGTTCATCATCTGATTGCTTGTGAGATCTACACAATTGCAAACAAGAACTCCACTGAAGCCAAACTGGCTTACCCAAG
>NW_026264911.1:493542-499095 GCF_000817695.3 Arachis duranensis
GAAGCATCTGTTGCCAAGCTGCAAGAAGCTTTGGAACAAATTAAGAAAGAACAGCAGAATCAAAACTGCATGCTCTGCAAATTGCTGAAAGAACAAGAGAAGCAGGGGCGTGAGCTACAGGAGCTAAAGCGCTAGAAGCTCTCCCTTGAAGGGTCAAATACCCCACAAGTTGAGGGAGCATCCACTTCTCAAAATCAAGGTTGTTGAGTCCTAACCCTGTGATAACTTCTATCATTAGGAGTCTATTTTAGAGTCATTTAATTTTTTGTTTTCTATTACTATTAGTCTTATCTTATATTTATTTTTGAGTCTTGTTCTTAATTCATGATTAATAAAATTCAAGGTTCATGTCTTAAAGCTATGAATGTCTTATGAATCCATCACCTCTCTTAAATGAAAAATGCTTTAATCACAAAAGAACAATAAGTGCAGGATTTCGAATTCATCTCTGAAACTAGTTGAATTAGTTTGATGTGGTGACAATACTTTTTGTTTTCTGAATGAATTCTTGAACAGTGCATATGTCTTTTGAATTTGTTGATTAAAGAATGTTAAACTACTTGGCTCTTGAAAGAATGATGGAAAAGGAGAAATGTTATTGAGGATCTGAAAAATCATCAAATTGATTCTTGAAGCAAGAAAAAGCAGTGAATTCAAAAAAAATGATCCAAGGCAAAAAGAGTGTGCTTAAGAACCCTGGACACCTCTAATTGGGGACTCTAGCAAAGCTGAGTCACAATCTACAAAGGTTCACCCAGTTATATGTCTGTGGCATGTATGTATCCGGTGGTAATACTGGAAGACAGAGTGCTTTGGGCCACAGCCAAGACTCATAGAATAACTATGTTCAAGAATCATCACACTTAACTAGGAGAATAAATAACACTATCTAAATTCTGAGTTCCTATAGCTGCCATTCATTCTAATCTTTAAAGGATAAAGTGAGATACCAAAACTGTTCAGAAGCAAAAAGCTACTAGTCCCGCTCATCTAATTGGAGCTAAGTTTCATTCATATTTTGGAGTCTATAGTATGTTCTCTTCTTTTTATCCTAATTCATTTTCAGTTGCTCGGGGACAAGCAACAATTTAAGTTTGGTGTTGTGATGAGCGGATAATTTTATGCTTTTTGGCACTATTTTTAGTATGTTTTTAGTATGTTTTGGTTAGTTTTTAGTATGTTTTTATTAGTTTTTATTTAAAATTCACTTTTCTGTGCTTTACTATGAGTTTGTGTGTTTTTCTGTGATTTCAGGTAATTTCTGGCTGAAATTGAGGGACCTGAGCAAAAATCTGATTCAGAGGCTGAAAAAGGACTACAGATGCTGTTGGATTCTGACCTCCCTGCACTCGAAGTATATTTTCTGGAGCTAGAGAAGCTCAATTGGCGCGCTCTGAATTGCGTTGGAAAGTAGACATCCTGGGCTTTCCAGAAATGTATAATAGTCTATACTTTGCTCGAGATTTTATGGCCCAAACTGGCGTTGCAAATCAGCTTCAGAATTCCCGGCGTTTAACGTCGGAACTGGCACAAAAATTGGAGTTAAACGCCCAAACTGGCACAAAAGCTGGCGTTTAACTCCAGGAAAAGTCTCTACACATGAAAGCTTCAATGCTCAGCCCAAGAACACACCAAGTGAACCCCAGAAGTGGATTTTTATGTCATTTACTCATTTCTGTATACCCTAGGTTACTAGTTCACTATTAATAGGACCTTTTGACATTGTATCTTTACCTCATGACACATTACACATTTCTTATTGTATCTTCTACGGCATGAGTCTCTAAACCCCATGGTTGGGGGTGAGGAGCTCTGCTGTGTCTTGATGGATTAATGCAATTACTACTGTTTTTCATTCAATCACGCTTGCTTCTATTCTAAGATATCACTTGTTCCTCAACTTGATGAATGTGATGATCCGTGACACTCATCATCACTCTCACCTATGAACGTGTGCCTGACAACCACCTCCGTTCTACTTTAGATTGAGTGAATATCTCTTGGATTCCTTAATCAGAATCTTCGTGGTATAAGCTAGAGTTGATGGCGGCTTTCAAGAGAATCCGGAAGGTCTAAACCTTGTCTGTGGTATTCTGAGTAGGATTCAAGGATTGAATGACTGTGACAAGCTTCAAACTCCTGAGGGCTGGGCGTTAGTGACAGACGCAAAAGAATCACTGGATTCTATTCCAGCCTGATTGAGAACCGACAGATGATTAGTCGTGCTGTGATAGAGTGTGTTGAACATTTTCACTGAGAGGATGGGAGGTAGCCATTGACAGCGGTGAAACCCTACATAAAGCTTGCCATGGAAGGAGCCTTGCATGCATGAAGAAGAAGACAGTAGGAAAGCAGAGATTCAGAAGATAGAGCATCTCCAAAACCTCAACCTGTTCTCCATTACTGCAAAACAAGTATTTATTTCATGTTCTTTTACTTTTCACAATAAAACCTGAGAATTATTGATATCCTGACTAAGAGTTACAAGATAACCATAGCTTGCTTCAAGCCGATAATCTCTGTGGGATCGACCCTTACTCACGTAAGGTATTACTTGGACGACCCAGTGCACTTGCTGGTTAGTTGTGCGGAATTACAAGAGTGTGATTGCAATTTCGTGCACCAACAAGTGATCTACTACTTGGTTTTCTGTCCTTTTTCTGTCTCTTATTTCTATATCAAACTCTTGCAGAAGCAACACCCATTTTATGAGTCTGGGTTTTGAATCCTGCTTTATGAGTAGATATTTAAGAGCAGCATGGTCAGTGTACACAATCACTTTTGATCCTACTAAATAGGATTTGAACTTGTCAATGGCGTAAACCACTGCAAGTAGCTCTTTTTCTGTGGTTGTGTAATTCTTCTGTGCGTCATTTAGAACACGACTGGCATAGTAAATGACGTGTAGAAGCTTGTCAAGCCTTTGTCCCAACACTGCACCAATGGCATGGTCACTGGCATCACACATCAGTTCAAAAGGTAACGTCCAGTCTGGTGCAGAGATGACTGGTGCTGTGACCAGCTTTGCTTTCAGAGTCTCAAACGCCTACAGACACTCTTTATCAAAGATAAATGGTATGTCAACAGCTAGCAGATTACTTAGAGGTTTGCCGATTTTTGAAAAATCCTTTATAAACCTCCTATAGAATCCTGCATGCCCCGGAAAGCTTCTGATTGCCTTAACATTGGCTGGTGGTGGTAATTTTTCAATTACCTCTACCTTAGCTTGATCCACTTTTATTCCCTTGTTCGAAATTTTGTGTCCAAGGACAATTCCTTCAGTCACCATAAAGTGACATTTCTCCCAGTTTAAAACTAGGTTAGTCTCTTGGCACCTCTTTAGAACAAGTGCTAGATGGTCAAGACAGGAGCTGAATGAGTCTCCAAATACTGAGAAGTCATCCATGAAGACTTCCAGAAATTTTTCCACCATATTAGAGAAAAATGAGAGCATGTACCTTTGAAAGGTTGCAGGTGCATTGCACAGACCAAATGGCATCCTTCTATATGCAAATACTCCAGATGGACATGTGAATGCTATTTTCTCCTGATCCTGGGGATCTACTGCAATTTGATTATATCTTGAATATCCATCCAGGAAGCAGTAGTATTCATGTCCTGCTAGTCTTTCTAGCATCTGGTCTATGAATGGTAAAGGAAAATGATCCTTTCTAGTAGCTGTATTGAGCCTTCTGTAATCAATACACATACGCCACCTTGTAATTGTTCTTGTAGGAACCAGTCCATTTTTTTCATTATGGACCATTGTCATGCCGGCTTTCTTAGGGACGACTTGGACAGGGCTTACCCAGGGGCTATCAGAAATGGGATAAATAATCCCAGCCTCTAGTAATTTAGTGACCTCCTTTTGCACCACCTCCTTCATGGCTGGATTTAGCTGCCTTTGTGGTTGAACCATTGGCTTAGCGTCACCTTCCAATAAAATCTTGTGCATGCATCTGGCTGGGCTAATGCCCTTAAGATCACTGATGGACCATCCAAGAGCTGTCTTGTGTGTCTTTAGCACTTGAATTAGTGCTTCCTCTTCCCGTGGCTCTAAGGTAGAGCTTATGATTACAGGAAAGGTATCACCTTCTCCCATAAATGCATATTTCCTGGATGGTGGTAATGGTTTGAGCTCGGGTTTAGGAGGTTTCTCCTCTTCCTGAGGGATTTTCAGAGGTTCTATTATTCTCTCTGATTCCTCTATATCAGGTTGAACATCTTTAAAGATATCCTCCAGGTCTGATTCGAGACTCTTAGCCATGTTGACTTCTTTTACCAGAGAGTCAATAATATCAACGCTCATGCAGTCATTTTGGGTGTCTGGATACTGCATGGCTTTGACAACATTCAACTTGAACTCATCCTCATTGACTATCAGGGTTACTTCCCCTTTTTGAACATCAATGAGGGTTCGGCCAGTTGCTAGGAAAGGTCTTCCCAGAATGAGAGTTGCACTCTTATTATCCTCCATTTCCAGCACCACAAAGTCAGTGGAAAAGGCAAATGGCCCAACCTTGACAACCATGTCTTCAATCACGCCTGATGGGTATTTAATGGAGCCATCAGCAAGTTGGAGACATATTCGGGTTGGTTTAACTTCATTAGTCAACCCAAGCTTTTTGATAGTAGCTGCAGGTATTAGGTTAATACTTGCTCCAAGATCACATAGAGCTTGCTTGGTACAAGTACCTTCTAATGTGCATGGTATCATAAAGCTTCCCGGATCTTCAAGCTTCTCAGGTAAGCTTTTTAGAATGACTGCACTGCATTCTTCAGTGAGGTAAAATTTTTCAGTTTTCCTCCAATCCTTCTTATGGCTTAAGATCTCTTTCATGAACTTAGCATAAGAGGGTATTTGCTCAAGTGCCTCTGTGATGAGCGGATAATTTATACGCTTTTTGGCATTGTTTTTAGTATGTTTTTAGTATAATTTAGTTAGTTTTTATTATATTTTTATTACTTTTTAGTCAAAATTCACTTTTCTGGACTTTACTATGAGTTTGTGTGTTTTTCTATGATTTCAGGTATTTTCTGGCTGAAATTGAGGGACCTGAGCAAAAATCTGATTCAGAGGCTGAAAAGGACTGCAGATGCTGTTGGATTCTGACCTCCCTGCACTAGAAATAGATTTTCTGGAGCTACAGAAGCTCAATTGGAGCGCTCTCAACTGCGTTGGAAAGAAGACATCCTGGGCTTTCCAGCAATATATAATAGTCCATACTTTGCCCGAAATTTGATGGTCCAAACTGGCATTCCAAATCAGCTCAAAACTGCCCGGCGTTAAACGCCGGAACTGGCACAAGAATGGGAGTTAAACGCCCAAACTGGCACAAAAGCTGGCGTTTAACTCCAAGAGAAGTCTCTACACAAAAATGCTTCAATGCTCAGCCCAGGCACACACCAAGTGGGTCCGGAAGTGGATTTTTATGTAATTTACTCATCCTTGTAAACCCTAGGCTACTAGCTCTCTACAAATAGGACCTTTTGCTATTGTATTTTCATCTTGGTTCTTCTGGTTCCCTCTCTGGGGCCGAAGCCAATGATCAC
>NW_026264911.1:499103-588829 GCF_000817695.3 Arachis duranensis
CGGCCATGCCTAGACCTTGTTCTTATGTATTTTCAACGGTGGAGTTTCTACACCCCATAGATTAAGGTGTGGAGCTCTGCTGTACCTCGAGTATTAATGCAATTACTATTATTCTTCTATTCAATTCGGGTTGTTCTTGTTCTAAGATATTCATTTGCATCCAAGAACATGATGAATGTGATGATTATGTGACACTCATCATCATTCTCACTTATGAATGAGTGCCTGACAACCACTTATGTTCTACATGCAAACAAGGCTTGAATGTTTATCTCTTGGATCCCTTAATCGGAATCTTCGTGGTATAAGCTAGAATTGATGGCGGCATTCAAGAGAATTCAGAAGGTCTAAACCTTGTCTGTGGTATTCTGAGTAGGATTCAATGATTGAATGACTGTGACGAGCTTCAAACTCACGATTATGGGGCGTTAGTGATAGACGCAAAAGAATCACTGGATTCTATTCCGACATGATCAAGAACCGACAGCTGAATAGCCGTGCCGTGACAGGGTGCGTTGAACATTTTCACTGAAAGGATGGGAGGTAGCCACTGACAACGGTGAAACCCTACATACAGCTTGCCATGGAAAGGAGTAAGAAGGATTGGATGAAGACAGTAGGAAAGCGCGTAAGGTTTATTACTTGGACGACCCAGTACACTTGCTGGTTAGTTGTGTGAAGTTGTGATAAAGAGTTGAGATTACAATTGTGCGTACCATGTTGATGGCGCCATTGATGATCACAATTTCGTGCACCACTCTGCAAACAGAATCTTTATTTCAAGAGTCCTGAGATAGTCTACAAAGCGGGCAAATTGCTTATCCTGTTCCGCTTGGCGGAGTTTCTGAGGATAAGGCATTTTGGCTTTGTATTCATCAACCTTAGTTGTTGCAGGTTTATAGCCTACAGCCGTCGGTTGAGAAGCCTTTTTAGAAGGGTTGTTATCAGCACTTGTATGTGTCTGATCCCCTACTGGCATTTGAATGCCAGGGGTGGAAGCTGGAATGGCGTTAGACACCAACTCCTTACTTGTTTCTGGTGTCTGAACGCCAGAACTGTGCTCCCTTTGGGCATTCAACGCCAAATCATTGCTTGTTTCTGGCGTTGAACGTCAGGACTGAGCATGGTTTGGGCATTCAACACCAGCTTTCCACCCATTTTCTTGCGTTTGAGCGCCAGAATTATTCCTCTCTGGGCTCTTACTGTCCTCAGAGGAATTTTGGTTAGTTTGCTCATTTCTTGGCTTCCTGCTATCTTGAAGTGAGGTATTTAATGTTTTCCCACTTCTTAATTGAACTGCTTGGCACTCTTTTGTTATTTGTTTTGATAAATGCTGTTCTATTTGCTTCAACTGTACTTCCTTATTCATATTAGAAATTCTTATTTCTTGTAGTATTTCCTTGAATTTGGCTAGTTGTTTTATTAGAAAATCCAGTTGCTGATTGAATTCAGTAACTTGTTCTGTAGGACTTAGTTCAGCAATTATTGTTTTAGCCTCTTCTTTCATGGAAGGTTCACTGCTTAGGTACAGATGCTGATTTCTGGCAACTGTATCAATGAGCTCTTAAGCTTCTTCTATTGTCTTTCTCATATGGATAGATCCACCAGCTAAGTGGTCTAAAGAAATCTGAGCTCTTTCTGTAAGCCCACAGTAGAAGATGTCTAACTGCACCCACTCTGAAAACATTTCAGAGGGGCATTTTCTAAGCATCTCTCTGTATCTCTCCCAGGCATCATAAAGGGATTCATTATCTCCTTGTTTGAAGCCTTGGATGCTTAGCCTTAGCTGTGTCATCCGTTTTGGAGAAAAATGGTGATTCAAGAATTTTTTTTTGACAGCTGTTTCCATGTCCTTATGCTGTCCTTAGGTTGGTTATTTAACCACCTCTTAGCTTGGTCCTTTAGAGCAAATGGAAACAGTAATAATCTGTAGACATCCTGATCTACTTCTTTATCATGTATCGTGTCAGCAATTTGTAAAAATTGTGCCAGAAACTCTGTAGGTTATTCCTGTGGAAGACCGAAATACTGGCAACTTTTGTGCACCATGATGATGAGCTGAGGATTCAACTCAAAACTACTGACTTCGATGGAGGGTATATAGATACTACTCCCATATGAAGCAGTAGTGGGGTTAGCATATGACACCAGAGTCCTTCTGGACTGTTCATTTCCACTTTGTTCCATGATGGAGCAAGGGAGATGATATGGATGTAAATATTATTTATTTTATTATATATAAAAATTTATTTTCGAAATAATAAAATAAAATAAAATAAGATAAAATAAAAACAAAATAAAAATAAAAATAAAAAAATTGAAAATGTTTTGTGAAGATTTTCAAAAAAATTGAGGAGAGAGAAAGTGGTTAGGATATTTTTGAAAAAGATAATAAAATATTATTATTATATTTTTTAAAAAAAAAACTTAAAAGGATAAGATTTGAAAAATTTTAAAATTGAAATCTGAATTTTTATAAAAAATTTCGAAAATATAGCTTGAAAATAGTTAGAAAAGATATTTTTTGAATTTTGAATTTTATGATGAAAGAGAAAAACACACAAAAGACACAAGACTTAAAATTTTTAGATCTAATGCTCCTTGTTTTCGAAAATTTTGGAGGGAAAACACCAAGGAACACCAAACTTACAAAATTTTAAGATCAAAACATGAAGAAGACTCAAGAACACTTTGAAGATTCACAAGAACAACAAGAACAAAAGAAAGAACACCAAACTTAAAATTTTTAGAAAACTTCAATAAAATTTTCGAAAATTATAAAAAAGATTAACAATAAAATACCAAACTTAAAGTTTGGCACAAGATTCAATCAAAGAAAAATTATTTTTGAAAGAGATTTTAAAAAGAGGATACCCAATTTCCAAGAACATAGACCAACGCTCTAGCAAATTGGGCAGTAAAGGTAACACTTGTTTTGAAGAGGTATATATTTATATATTCTTTTTGGAAGACTAATACTTTGGAATAGAACAAGAAAAACAAGAAGAGACACAGAACAAGAAAAACTAAAAATCAAACAAGAAAAATAAACAAGAACAACTTGAAGATCAAAGAACACGAATTCAAAAATTTAAAAGGAAAATATAAAATATGCAATTGACACCAAACTTAGAACAAGACACTAACTCACAAAAATAAAAATTAGAAATTAATAAGAAAAAGTAATATTTTTAAAAAATTTTTAAAGAGAAATTAAAGGACTCAAATTTAATGACTCTATAGCATCAATACTCTATTCCTAATCTAAGCAACAAAATAAACCTTTAGTTGTTCAAACTCAAACAATCCCCGGCAATGGCGCCAAAAACTTGGTGCACGAAATTGCAATCACACTTTTGCAATCCGCAGAACTAACCAGCAAGTGCACTGGGTCGTCCAAGTAATACCTTACTTGAGTAAGGGTCGATCCCACGGAGATTTTTGGCTTGAAGCAAGCTATGATTATTTTATTATTCTTAGTTAGGAGATCAATTATGATTATCAGTTTGAATTACTAAAAAATAGAAGAGCGTGAAATAATTACTTGTTGTGCAATAATGTAGAATATGTTGGAGTTTTGGAGATGCTTTGTCTTCTGAATTCCTATAATGTAATATTCTTCTCATGCAAAAGTGCAAAGTTCCTTCCATGGCAAGCTCTATGTAGGGTGTCACCATTGTCAATGGCTACTTCCCATCCTCTCAGTGAAAATGGTCCAAATGCTCTGTCACAGCATGGCTAATCAGCTATTGGTTCTCGATCATATCGGAATAGAATCCATTGATTCTTTTGCATTTGTCATCATGCCCAACACTCGCGAGTTTGAAGCTCGTCACAGTCATCCAATCCCAGAATCCTACTCGGAATACCACAGACAAGGTTTAGACTTTTCGGATTCTCATGAATTCCGCCATCAATTCTAGCTTATACCACGAAGATTCTAATTAAGGAATCTAAGAGATACTCATTCAATCTGATGTAGAATGGAGGTGGTTGTCAGACACACGTTCATGGATTGAGGAAGGTGATGAGTGTCACGGATCACCACCTTCTCCATAGTTAAGCACGAATGAACATCTTAGATAGGAACACGCATGTTTGAATGGAAAAACAGAAATAATTGCATTAATTCATCGAGACGCTGCAGAGCTCCTCACCCCCAACAATGGGGTTTAGAGACTCATGCTGCCAAAAGGTACAAATTTCAGATCTAAAAATGTCATGAGATACAAAATAAGTCTCTAAAAGTTGTTTAAATACTAAACTAGTAACCTAGGTTTACAGAAAATGAGTAAACTAAGATAATTGGTGCAGAAATTCACTTCTGGGGCCCACTTGGTGTGTGCTGGAGCTGAGACTTAAGCTTCTCACATGTCTGGGCTGTTTCTGGAGTTGAACGCCAGGTTGTAACGTGTTTTTGGCGTTGAACTCCAACTTGTAACCTGTTTCTGGCGCTGGACGCCTGACTGCAACATGGAACTGGCGTTGAGTGCCAGTTTACGTCGTCTATCTTCGTGCAAAGTATGGACTATTATATATTGCTGGAAAGCCCTGGATGTCTACTTTCCAATCCAATTGAGGGCACTCCAATTGGACTCCTGTAGCTCCAAAAAATCCATTCCGAGTGCAGGGAGGTCAGAATCCAACAACATCAGCAGTCCTTTTTCAGCCTAAATCAAATTTTTGCTCAGCTCCCTCAATTTCAGCTAGAAAATACCTGAAGTCACAGAAAACACACAAACTCGTAGTAAGTTCCAGAAATATGATTTTTTCTTAAAAACTGATAAAATTCTATTAAAAACTAATTAAAACATGCTAAAATCTATATGAAATTACCCCCAAAAAGCATATAAAATATCCGCTCATCAGGACGCGTGGGAGGTATTTTCCACAAATGATGCAATCGCATGGGGCACGCGGTCACGTGGAACAATATTGAGCTAAAGGCATACTTCCAGCCTTGCTTCAGCATAACTCTCTGTTCACTTTCCTTTTCTTTTACTGCACGTGTGATGCGGACGCGTCAGCGACGCTGTCGCGTTGCGTGCTCTCTCCTTTTTTTTATGCAATATACAGAATGAAAAATGCATTGAATGTCATGTAAAAACTTCAGGTTCAAACAAAATTCAAAAACAGAGCAAAATAAAGGGGGAACAATTATACCATGGTGGGTTGTCTCCCACCTAGCACTTTTAGTTAAAGTCCTTAAGTTGGACATTTGATGAGCTTCCTGCTATGGTGGCTTGTGCTTGAATTCGTTCAGAAATCTCCACCAGTGTTTGGAATTCCAACAGCCTCCGGGGTCCCAGACGAGGCATGAAAAGCCCTTAGGTGAGTTCAAACAATCTGAATTCTCACTGCAGTGACCAAACAGCTTCCGAGATCCTTTCAATTGAGCTTGACACCAGTCCTTGCACCTCAAATTGAAGTGTGAAACCTCAGTGAATATTGTATACCAGCTCTAAGTGCGAGTCATTTCCCGTTTGCTTTTAAAGCCGCAAAGAGCTCTAAGCTGGCCATCTATCTTAAGTAAACCATATTCAAGTGGAAAAGTAAAGATGAAAGTCAAGGATTTTACCCACTTGAAGTTCGTATTGGTTGGTAATGGCCGTGGGATAGGTGTTTCTGGTTGTTCTGCAAGCTCTACTTCCTTATGGTCTTCTGTGAATTCCTCCACTTCTTGGCGAATTTCTTCCACGTCAACCATGTCTTGATCAAGGTCACCGATATCTTCTTCATCACTCGAATCATAATTGGGAGGTTGAGAGAAGTCGACCTCTGCATCATCTTCGTATTCACTTGGGGAAGATTCTTCTGTCTCAAAGAATTCACTTGCGGATGCAAGAGCATTACTAGGAGAACTTGAGTAGTGTCTATCATCATCAAGAAAACTTGAGTCTTGGGTCATTCCGTCCAGTTCCTCATAAGATACCTGCCTTGGGGATTGTACACTGTCCTCCTTAGCATTAATTGTAACGTCCTTAACGGAATTCTCCACAACTCTGGCTTCCTGCGGAGGTTCAGCATCTCCTAAGTCTTCAACCAACTCTTCTTCTTCTACAGTGACAGCATCCTCTACTTGTTCCAGTACGAAGTTATGCTCAATGATGTCCACTGGAGCTTCTTGTGTCTTCTTCACAATACATTCTTCATTAGATTCTCCACATGAAGCCATGGGAGTCTGTTGAGTGTCTGAACATCTGGAAGATAATTGATTTATTGCTTGCTCCAATTGATGAAGGGTTGCATTGAAGTGGTTTACTGATTCTTCGAAGTGAACCTGTGATTCTTGGCTTGATGGACATGGATATGGTGTGTAGGAGAGTGATGGTTTTTGGGAATAATTGGATTGGTGTTGGGGCAGATCAGGATCATATGGTGGCGAATGGTGAAAAGAAGCTTGTGAGTATGGTGGGTTGAGGTTGTGTTGAAAGGATGGTCTCTGAGCATAGGGTGGGGCTTGTTGGTAGTTACAATGCAGTCCACCATATCTATCAGCACGGTATGCATTGTAGAATGGTCTCTGTCCATGATATCTGGGAGGATGTTATTGCCTAAAGGGTTGATTAGATCCTCTTGGCTCCATCCATCTTTGATTGCTTAGACTGTGATGCATAGTCCTGTTATGGCTTCCATTCCTTGCAACAAAATTAGAACCAAACTCAAAGTGAGAGGGGTGAGAATTCATAATAGCTATCAGAAATAAGAGGGAAGAGACAAAACAAATAAACACGTAAAAAAAATATATAATTTTTTTATTTTGAAAAATATTTACAATAACCAATAATAAGGCACACCTTTGCAATTCCCCGGCAACGGCGCCATTTTGACGTTAGGATCTTTGCTAGTAAAGAATTTTACAAAAATATAATCGCGTTGTGAGTATAGATTCTAAACCAACAGAAAATCCTTTCGTACAAAACCCAATAAATTTATAAACCGAAGTATTCAAACCTCGGGTCGTCTTTTCAAGGAATTGCAGGGAAGTATGATTTATTATTGGTTATGGAAAAACAGTGTTTGGGGTTTGTAAACGGTTTTGGGCAAGAGAAATAGATTGCAAGAATTAATAAATTAATAACTAATAAAAATCTTGGCAATGTATGAAAACTGGAAGTCCTATCCCAGTTATCCTTATCAATTGTGATGAGAATTGGATTTTTCTCCCACTAAGTTAACCTTTAACTATGAAGGTAAGTTAAATGGATGGAATAAGTTTGGTCCCTCAGGTCCTAGTCTTTCCTTGGAAAAGGCTAGAGTTATTGGAACTCGAGTTAATTCTTGAAGAATTCCAATTTTCGGTCAACAATGAGTTTGACAACTCAAGAGTTACCAATTAATCAATTAAAGCCAAGAATATAAAAAGCTAGATAAAAATCATAGATCTGAAAATACCTCAAATTATATTTAAATATAAATTTAAATCTAACATGGAAAGATTTAAGAGTCAAATGGGCAATATAAGTAATTAACAAATAAAAGTATTAGAATATCTAAAAGTAGAAGAGAAACATAAATTAAAGAACATTGAACCTGTGATGAAGAAGTAATATTCCTAATTTCTAAAAAATCATAATCCTAATCCTAAGAGAGAAGAGGGAACCTTTCTCACTAAAAACTACATCTAAATCTTAAAAAGTGTGTATTTTTCTCCTCCTTTATGAATGGGTGGATCCTTCCGTTTATAATCCTTCAATCTGTGTTCTTTGGGTTTGGATCTGGGCCAAAAAGGCCCAGAAATCGCTGAGGACAACTTCTGCAAATTTTGCAGTTTGCGCACGTCACGCGTCTGCGTGGGTCACGTGGTCGCGTCATCTGGAGTGTTGCTCTTCCACGCAGTTGCGTCAGTCATGCACCCACGTCAGTTGTATTTCGCGAGTCACGCGTTCACCTCATCCATGCACTCGTGTCGATCCCTTTTTGTGCGAATCATGCGTCCGCGTCGTTCATGCAGACGCTTCACTGCTAGTTTCTTCAAAAACTCCATTTTATGCTTTCCTTCCATTTTTGTATGTCTCCTTTCCATCCTTTAAATCATTCCTGCCTTAGAAGATCTGAAAATACTTACCACACAAATCACGGCATTGAATGGCAATACAAGGTAATTAAAATTAATATTTTTAAAGCCTAGGAAACATGTTTTTCACATACATCACATAACAAGAAGGGAAGGTAAAACCATGCAATTTCACATGCATAAGTGGGTGAAGGATTGAATAAATCACTTAAATTCAGCACAAAATATGTCATAAAATATGGGTTTATCAGTCCACCCCATACTATTATATATTGTTGGAAAGCCCTAGATGTCTACTTTCCAATGATTTTAGAAACGCATCATTTGGAGATTTGTGGCTCAAGTTATTCTTGTTTGAAGAAGTCATGGTCAGGCTGCCGGGTGAGATTGCACTAACGTCGCCACTAACGTAGCCTCATAGCCTTTCGCTAGCATTATTGGCACTCACTTTTACCAATAATGCTGCTCCTTGTCCCTCTTTCCCACGTTAATGATCCACGTTAATGTAACTAACGTGGCCCTTAACGTAGGCATACCAAAGCTCGAGGGCATTAGTGACACTCACCTTGTCACTAACGCTACAAAACTGCCCCTCTTCCACGTTAATGGTCCACGTTAGTGGTGTTAACGTGGCCATTAACGTGGGTCTTCCTTTTCTTTCCTAAAGTTAATGGCATTAAAGTTGCCACTAGCGTTCCAAACTTTCCTTCCTTCCACGTTAATGGCCACGTTAGTGGCACTAACGTAGCCACTAACGTGGCTCTTCTCTACTTCTTGTTACCTGAAATCAATCAAACAAAGTGCATTAAAGTCTTGCTCTTAATCATGAGATCATGCATCATCCATTTTATCATTCAATTCATGCATAATTCTTATGAAATCATTCAAAATTCACAATGTTTGCTTGAATCATGGTATGATTGTATTTTCAACCAAATACTTGCTTATTTCCTAAGAAAATGCATGAAACCAACCTAAAGCATATAAAAAATGGCTAGTAAAACTAGCCAAGATACCCTAGCATCATGGCTCATCACCGACCTCCTCTCAAAGTGCTTGGCCAAATTACTAGAGGCCCAAAACAGGCCCAAAACAAAAGGGCACAGCCCACCTAAAGGCGGCTGGCCAAAAGATAAGTGATCTCACCCTCAAAAAGATAAGATAAGATAAGATAACAAACTTATCTCAAGAAAGGTCATCCTAGACTACTATAAATGCACTGGAGCACCCAGGTATAACTAATACTCCAATTCTACAAAAATACCTACCTAAAGCTCGTGCTAACTCAAGTATCGGAGTCTCTTGCAGGTACCACCACCCTCTGGTGACCAAGGATCAGCAGCACTGCAAGATCCAGCAAGTCGGATACAATAGCTCTTATTACACCAGAAGATCTCGTCTGAGATCGACCTCCAGTTTTTGGTAACCCCCGGAACAGCCAGCTTCTGCTCCCCATGGGGCGTTTGAACACCCAAGGACTCCCTTCCTGGCGTTCAACGCCAGGTCTCAGCTCTACATAGTGCATTGAATGCCTAGAATGGTCCCATTCTGGTGTTCAACACTAGCTCCTGCCCCCTTATGGGTGTTTGAACGCCCATTCCTTTCCTATTCTGACGTTCAAAGCCAGCAAGGGGGTCTCCCTAGGGTGTTCTAGTTCCATCTCTGATTGTCTCTGTCTCTGTTCTAAGGACTGTACATGATCACAAACATTAGAAAGCAAGGGAAACAACTATGAAAATAAACTAATAAAACTCAAATGAAAATAAACTAATAGAAAGAAAAACGGAAATACTTTACTCATAGTTAGGTTGCCTCCCAACAAGTGCTTTTTTACTATCACTAGTTTGACGGATAGCTCCTTTATAGAGAATGATAAGGGCTCATGATTTCACCCCTTACAGTGAACTTCCTTCCTGTGCTCTCATCGATGAACTCCACATGCTCTAGAGACAGGATTCTGTTCACAGTGTGTGGAATGATTGGACTATCAATGAAGACCACTCTAATTCCAGGCGAGAGGTCCTCAGTGGGGATCTTCTTTCCCTTCCAGCCTTTAGGCACTTTATTTTTACTGACGTCCTTCTCAGAGCTTGATGATGGTATTCCCACACCAAACTTAGAGTTGGTGTTTGGAGGCTCTGTTAGGCTCTGTACTGAGAGAAGTGGTGGAAGCATTAAGTGCTTGTGCCTTATCCAACTGATGTCGAGTGAGATTTATGAACCTTGAACACAAGACAGTCCTCTTTCAGTTGCAGGACTAGTTCTCCTCTTTCAACATCAATCTTGGCTCTTCCTGTGGCAAGGAATGGTCTTCCAAGGATGATAGATACATCCCTGTCTTCTTCAGTGTCAAGAATTACAAAGTTAGCTGGGAAATAAAGGTCTTTAACCTTCACTAGGGCATCTTTCACCAGGCCATATATCTTTTTCAGTGACCTGTCAGCCATTGCTAATGAAATATTGGCAGCCTGCAGCTCTAGAATTCCCAGCCTCTTCATTACAGAGAGAGACAAGAGGTCGATGCTTGACCCAAGGTCACACAAGGCCTTCTCAAACGTGATTTTACCTATGGTACAGGGAATCAGGAAGCTTCCAGGATCTGGCCTCTTTTGAGGTAGCTTCCTCTGAACCAAGGCACTGCACACTTGGGTAAGTACTGGGAGGTTCTTCTTTCAATGCTTCTATTCCATAGAGTTTTGCATTTAGCTTCATGAGGATTTCCAAGTACCGAGCAACTTGCTCTTCTCTAGTTTCCTCTTCCTCATCAGAGGAGGAGTATTCTTAAGACTCTATAATCTACAACATGGCATTCAAGGGGACTTCTATGGTCTCCTCATGAGCTCTGATTTCCTTCAGTTCTTCAACAGGAGGGCCCTTAGTGGGCATTGAACGCCCATCCTCTCTCATTGTGGAATTCAACGCCATAGCTTGCTCCTCTTTGGGCATTAAATGCCCAGCTACTTCCTTGTTGGCATTCAACACCAAAAGCTCCTCTTCAGATTCGGCCCCAGCTCCTACAATGAGAGCCTTGTACTCTTCTCTTGGGTTTACTTCAGTATTACTTGGAAGAGTGCTAGAAGGGATCTTAGGGATCTTCTTACTCAGTTGACCAATCTGTACCTGCAGATTCCTAATGGAGGACCTAGTCTCTGTAATGAAACTATGAGTGGCCTTAAGGAGATCAGAGACTATAGTGGCTAAGTTAGAGAAGCTCTACTTAGAATTCTCCATCTGTTGTTGAGAAGGTGGGAATGGTCTGTTATTGAACCTATTCTAGTTTCTTCCACCTTGATTGTTGTTGAAGCCTTGCTAAGGCTTCTGTTGACCCCTCCATAAAAAGTTGGGATGATTTCTCCATGATAAGTTGTAGGTGTTTCCATAAGGTTTAGTGTTGGGGTTCCCTGAGGAATTTCAAATATAATTAACCTCCTCCATCTTGGGTTGATCGGGATCATAGGCTTCTCCTTCATAGGATGCCTCTTGAGTGCTGCCAGCTGCAGCTTGCAATACAGTCAGATGCTGAGAGATCATATTGACCTGTTGGAGCAAGATCTTGTTCTGAGCCAATATGGCATTCGGAGTGTCAACCTCCAGGACTCATCTGTTCTGAGTAGTTCTACTGTTCACAAGATTGCTCTCAGAAGTGTACATGAATTGGTTGTTTGCATCCATGTTAATGGAGTGATCCTACATGAATTGGTTGTACATGAATTGGTTGTTCTGAATTCATGTTAAGAGGGCACCTTCTGATCAGTTGTTTGTACCTATCCCAAGCTTTATAGAGGGATTCACCCTCTTTCTGTCTGAAGGTTTGAACTTCCACCCTAAGCTTGCACAGCTTTTGAGGTGGAAAGAATTTCGTCAAGAATGCAATGACCACCTTCTCCTAAGAGTCTAGGCTTTCCTTGGGCTGAGAATTCAGCCATAACCTAGCTCTGTCCCTTACAGCAATGGAGAAAAGCATAAGCTTGTAAATCTCTAGATCCACTCTATTAGTCTTGACAGTGTCACAGATCTGCAATAAATCAGAGATGAATCTATTGGATCTTCTTGTGAATGTCCATGAAAATGGCAGTTCTATTGAACTAGAGTGACCAATTGAACCTTCAGCTCAAAGTTATTTGCACCAATGGCAGGTATAGAGATGCTCTGTCCATAGAAGTCAGAAATGGGTGCAGTAAAATCATATAGGACCTTCCTTGTATCTCCTCTATCATTGGGATTGGCTGCCATGTTTGTATTCTTAGCTTCTTGTTCAAAAAGCTCTTTGAGGTTTCCTTTGGAGTGTTGTGCTCTAGCTTGTTGTAGCTGCCTCCTTAGAGTCCTCTCAAGTTCAGGATCAGGATCAAAGAGAGGTTCTATATCACTGTTCTTACTTGATATGGACTATTAACCTCGGCCCAGAAATCAATAAAATTGACAATACCCACATTCCTAAAATGTCAGATAGGACCAGGTAAAAGATCCTGAAAAATAACCACTTCGGGTGAGGCCGAGAATATCTCGGAAGCCAACCTCTTAATGGAAGGAATCTTCACTTTAAAAAGGGATCTAGACGACGACATAACACACAAGATCATTGCTTTTCACTTTCTTTTAATTTATCTACTACTTACTTGAAATACCTATTCTGACTTGAGCGTCGGAGATTGTTTTGCAGGTGTTCCACCCGCGGTGCTTCAAAAGGCAGCCGACCTATACCTCGCCCCGAAGAATAGCAGCACCACTAATCTAAAATTACTAAAAGCTCGGAACTCTAGAAGGTCGGCCTGAGTAACCTGGACGGAATATTTGGCGACCACCGTGGGGCCCGAGAAAAAGGAAACTCCACTAAACCTAATCCACTTTATATTTTCTTCCCTGTTTTGTGCTTTCCCTTTTTTCAGGGCTACTCAAACCTCGAAGGATGGCAGATAACAGAGTTCAACAACCAACGCAAGCAGAGATGTTGGCTCAGATTGTCGAGCTCCAAACAGAGGTTTGGAGAATAGCCGAGTAGTCATCTAACAACCGAGCTAGAAAACATGGTGAAGGAGATCTCAAAAGCTCAAACCAGAACGACATGGATACCCAAAAGCTCGTTCCCCCAAAAGAGAAGCTCACCGTACACAATCCCTTCTCAGAGGACATCATGACATTCCAAATGCCACAAAACTTCGTGCTACCAACCGCCCTTGACCATACAAGGGATTCGGCAACCCACGCATTCATATCAGGAAGTTTCAATGTATAATGTTCTTTAATGGAGTTTCTGAACCCATACTTTGACGAGCTTTTCCTACTAATTTAGATGGTTCTACATTACTCTGGTTTTCTAAACCGTCTGTAGGGTCAAACTTCTCTTTTAGTTCGCAAGATCCTTCATTGATTACTTCACCGCGTCCAGGATATATGTACATGGATCAGACTATCTAAGCACCATCAAGCAGGGACTGCATGAGAGCTTAAAAGACTACATGATGCACTTTGCTGAGGCGACCATGGAGATTCCAGACTTAAGCCCAGATGTCCATCTCCACGCCCTCAAAAGCAGCCTCAGAATGGGAAAGTTCCAGGAGAAAATTGCGGTAACAAAACCTAAAACATTGGATGAATTCAGAGAAAAGGCCACAGGAAAAATGGAGCTCGAAGAACTTCGGGAAGCCCAGAAGACAGACAAGCATCAAACTAAAAGGGAGGAAGGCAAAACCCTCAGGTCAACAAACAACAAAGACCTGAAGAAGCCCTTCAAGCTCACCCCCAAGTTTGATAACTATACCCAATTCAACACAAAAAGATAAGATATTATAAAAGAAATCCTGCATGCCAAGATAATAAAACCTCCTATCAGAGCTGGAAATTATCAAGATCAAAGATTTGTTGACAAAACAAAGCACTGTGCTTTCCATCAGAAGTTCGGCCACACGACAGATGACTGCATTGCATAGAAAGACCTATTGGAACGATTGGCAAGGCAGGGACTCTTAGACAAATACGCTGATGGAAGAAAGAACATAGGAGAAAATAAGATACCAGGTGCAACTAGCCCAGGGACGGAAGGAAATGACAAAAGACACTGGGTGAACCCGAGCCAGCCACGAGGAGTCATAAATTGCATTTCAGATGGTTTCTCTAGTGGAGGTACGGCCCGGAAGAGAAGCTACTGAGCAATGTTAGCAATCGAGGGGACGACCCTATTGCCACAGAAAGACACACCCAGCAGAGAAATCACTTTTACACCCTCAGATTGCACATCAGCAAGCCCAAACCTCGACAATCCAATTGTTATCTCGGTACAGGTCGGAGACCTGCTGGTAAAAAAGGTCTTGCTAGACCCAGGTAGTAGTGCTGATGTTTTGTTTTACTAAACATTCCAAAAAATGAACTTGTCTGATAAAATTATACAACCTTACTCTAGAGACCTCATAGGATTCTTAGGAGAAAGGGTGTCGGTAATGGGAAAGGTGTGGTTAAAGACCATGCTGGGGGAACATCCCCAGTCAAAAATAATAGATATACAATTTATCATAGTAAATTGCACAAGTCCATATAATAATATATTGGGTAGACCAGCATTGAATTCTTTTGGAGAATTCGTCTCCACTTTACATCTGTGTGTTAAGTTTCACGTGCAGGGAGACATCATAGCTACAGTATATGCCGACCATAGAGAAGCACGCCAATGCTATAACGCTAGCTTGAAACAACAAGTAGCACACAAATTAATCGCGGCACCAGTGCAAGCCATCTTAACAAATTCACATACATTGGTCGTGCACTTTCAGGACAGGAATGAGCTTAGCTAATACAAATTTTACAAGACAACGCCGACCTCTTCGCGTGGACCCCGGTAGACATGCAAGGAATTGACCCAAGCATCATTTCCCACAAACTTGCTGTAGACCCATCAATCAAACCCATCGCACAGAAAAAGCGCAACCTCAGAACAGAAAGGAAGCAAGCATCCCTTGAGGAGACAACAAAGCTACTAGTAGCAGGTTTCATTAAAGAAGTAAGATTCACAACGTGGTTATCAAACATCGTCATGGTAAGAAAAAGCACAGGTAAATGGTGCATGTGTGTTCACTTCACCAATCTCAATAAAGCATGCCCTAAAGATGCATACCTGATGGGTGGATAATTTATACGCTTGGCATTATTTTTAGGTAGTTTCTAGAATATTTTAGTCACTTTTTAGTATATTTTTATTAGCTTTTATGCAAAATTCACATTTATGGACTTTACTATGAGTTTGTATGTTTTTCTGTGCTTTCAGGTATTTTCTGGCTGAAATTGAGGAACCTGAGCAAAAATCTGATTCAGAGGCTAAGAAAGGACTGTAGATGCTGTTGGATTCTGTCCTCCATGCACTCGAAGTAGATTTTCTCGAGCTGAAAAATTTCAATTGGCGCGCTCTTAAATTCGTTGGAAAGTAGACATCTTGGGCTTTCCAGCAATGTATAATAGTCCATACTTTGCGAGAGATTTATTGGCCCAAACTGGCCTCCAAACGCCCATCAGAGACCCATTTCTAGCGTAAAACGCCAGAACTAGCACCAAAGCTGGAGTTAAACGCCCAAACTGGCACCCAAGCTGGCGTTTAACTCCAAGGATGGCCTATACACGTGAAAGCTTCAAGGCTCAGCCCAAACACACAACAAGTGGGCCCCAAAAGTGGATTTCTGCACTATCTACTCATCTTCTGTAAACCTAGTTTACTAGTTTAATATAAATAGCACTTTTTACTATTGTATTGGAGTCTTTGACCTTTTGGGGAGTTCTTCGTACCTTTTTTGGAGGCAGGCCATTCGGCCATGCCTAGACCATTTTGTTCTTATGTATTTTCAACGGTGGAGTTTCTACACCTCATAGATTAAGGTGAGGAGCTCTGCTGTTCCTCATGAATTAATGCAAGTACTATGGTTTTTCATTCAATTCATGCCTACTTCTTCTCAAAGATATACTCTTGTACTTAATTTAGTTAAGTCATACTGAAGGGGTGACCCGTGACAATCACCCTCTATCTTCAGTACTCACTTAGCCAAGATCCGCGTGCTTGACAACCACAAAGCGGTCTACATGATGTTCAACGTAGTCATTGAACGACAGCCGGAGTATATTCTCTTGGGTCTCTAATCAACGATTCACATCGTCTCTCCTGACAACAGAGCATTTGAATCTGAGATTAGTATCTTCGTGGTATAGGCTAGAACACTAGACAACATTCCTGAGATCCGGAAAGTCTAAACCTTGTCTGTGGTATTCTGACTAGGATGTGGGAAGGGATGACTGTGAGGAGCTTCAAACTCACAAATGTTGGGCGCAGTGACAGTGTGCAAAAGGATCAATGGATCTTATTCCGATGCTAGTGAGAACCGACAGATGATTAGCCCTGCGGTAGCGGTGCCTGGTATTTTTCATCCGAGACCAGAAATCTGATAGTTGATTAGCCATACAAAGACCGTAGCTGGACAATTTTCACTGAGAGGATCATACAACTTGCCATGGAAGGGAGCACGCATGATTGGATGAAGAAAATAGGAAAGCAGAGGTTCAGGAGCAACAAAGCATCTCTAAACGCTTATTTGAAATTCCCACCAATGAATTACATAAGTATCCCTATCTTATTTTACATTTTATTTATCTTTTAATTATCAATACCTCATAACCATTTGAATTCGCCTGACTGAGATTTACAAGATGACCATAGCTTGCTTCAAGCCGGCAATCTCTATAGGATCGACCCTTACTCACGTAAGGTATTACTTGGACGACCCAGTGTACTTGCTGCTAAGTTGTGCGGAGTTATGAAAAGTGTGATCACAATTTCGTTCACCAAGTTTTTGGCACCATTGCCGGGAATTGTTCGAGTTTGGACAACTAACGGTTCATCTTGTTGCTTAGATTAGGTAATTTTATTTTATGTTTAAGCTTTCTTTTATTTTTAATTTCGAAAAAAATAATAAATACGAAAAAATTAATAATACCATAAAAAAACAAAAAAAATTTGTGTTTTTTGTTTGAGTCTAGTGTCAAATTCTAAGTTTGGTGTCAATTGTATGTTTTCAAATTTTCTCAAGTTTTCAAAAAAAATTCATGCATTGTGTTCTTCATTGATCTTCAAGTTGTTCTTGATGATTTTTCTTGTTCTGATCTTTAAATTCTCCTATTTTGTGTCTTTTCTTGTTTTTCATATGCATTTGCAAATCCATAGTGTCTAAACGTTAAAATTTTCTAAGTTTGGTGTCTTGCGTATCTTTCTTTTCTTAAAAATTTTCAAAAATATGTCCTTGATGTTCATCATGATCTTCAAAGCGTTCTTGGTGTTCATCTTGACATTCAAAGTGTCCTTGCATGCATTACTTATTTTGATCTTGCATTTTTATGTTTTATTTCATTTTGTTATTTTTTTCTCTCTTCATTAAAAATTAAAAAATAAAAAATATCTCTTTTCAAGTAAATAATACAGAAAAATGAAGATTCAGAACATACAGCAGAGGAATCACAGAGAAAAAGCTGGGCGTTTAGAAAAATGCCCAGTAAGGAAGGATTTCTGGCGTTAAACGCCTGCCAAGGTATCTGGCTGGGCGTTAAACGCCCAAAGAGGTAGCATTCTGGGCATTAAACGCCAGAATGGATAGCATCCTAGGCGTTTAACGCCAAGATGACACAGGGGAGGTAATTTCGTTTCCAATTCAAATTTTTTCAAATTTTCATATTTTGATTCATAATTTTAAAATCTTTTCTTTCCATATTTTCAAAGATCCTTGCTAACAATTAATGTTTTGATTCAAAAATTTCAAGTTTGTTACTTTCTTGTTACGAAAGGATTAATATTTAAATTCTAGAATCATATCTTTTAGTTTTTTATTAGTGAAGTCATCAATTTTAAAAATCAAATCCTTTTCAATCATATCTTTTCAATCAAATCTTTTTAAAATCATATCTTTCAACTAATTACTATTTCTTGTCTTTTTCGAAAATCACTAACCACTTTTTCAAAAATCTTTTTAATTAAAACTAAAACAATTAGTTAATTAAAAATCTTTTTAGTTTTAAAATCTTTTTTGTTTTGAAAAATCTTTTTTAGTTTTAAATTTTTGAAAACTCTTTCTCTTTCATCTCTTTCTATTCATTTTTGCTAACATTCCTCCTCTTTCTTCTCATTCTTATACTCCTTTTCCTCTGACACATCAAGGAATCTCTATACCGTGAGAGAGATGATTCCACTACTCCCTTTTGTTATCTTCTTTTTTATATGAGCAGAAACAGGGATAAAAACATTCTTGTTGAAGCTGATCCTGAACCTGAAAGGACTCTGAAGAAGAAGCTTAGAGAAGCTAAAGCACAACACTCCAGAGAAGACCTTTCAGAGAATTTTGAAAAAGAAGTAGACATGGCAGCCAAACCCAACAACAATGCAAGGGATGCAAGGAAGATGCTTGGTGACTATACTACACCAACTTTCAACTTTTATGGAAGAAGCATCTCAATTCCAGCCATTGGAACAAACAACTTTGAACTTAAGTCTCAATTAGTTTATCTAATGTAGCAGAATTGCAAGTTTTATGGACTTCCATCGAAAGATCCTCATAAGTTCTTAGCTGAATTCTTGCAAATCTGTGATACTGTTAAGACCAATGGGGTTGATCCCGAGGTCTACAGACTCATGCTTTTCCCTTTTGTTGTAAGAGACAGAGCTATGATATGGTTGAACTCACAACCTAGAGAAAGCCTGAACTCTTGGGACAAGTTGGTCAATGCTTTCTTGACCAAATTTTTTCCACCTCAAAAGATGAGCAAGCTTAGAATGGAACTCCAAACCTTCAAACAGAAGGAAGGTGAATCCCTCTATGAAGCATGGGAAAGATACAAGCAATTAACCAAAAGGTGTCCTTCTGATATACTTCCAAAATGGAGCATCATATGTATATTCTATGATGGTCTGTCTGAGTTGTCTAAAGATGTCATTGGACCATTCTGCTGGTGGATCCCTTCATCTGAAAATCCCTGCAGAAGCCTAGGAATTTATTGAAATAGTTGCAAATAACCAGTTCGTGTACACTTCTGAAAGAAATCCTGTGAAAAATGGGATGACTCAGAAGAAAGGAGTTCTTGAGATTGATACTCTAGAGCCATATTGGCTCAGAACAAAATGTTGACTCAGCAAGTCAATATGATTTCTCAGAATCTGACCGATTGCAAGCTGCATCTGGCAGTGCTAAAGAAGCTTCTTCTGAAGGAGAAGCTTATGACCTTGAGAATCCTACAATGGAAGAGGTGAATTACATGGGAGAATCCTATGGAAACACCTATAATCCTTCATAGAGAAATCATCCAAATTTCTCATGGAAGGACCAACAGAAACCTCAACAAGGCTTCAATAATAATAATAGTGGGAGAAATAGGTTTGGCAATAGCAAACCTTTTCCATCATCTTCTCAGCAACAGACAGAGAATTCTGAGCAGAGCCTCTCTGGCTTAGCAAACATAATCTCTGATCTATCTAAGACCGCTTTCAGTTTCATGAATGAAATAAGGTCCTCCATCAGAAATTTAGAGGCACAAGTGGGTCAGCCGAGTAAAAGAGTTACTGAAACTCCTCCTAGTACTCTCCCAAGCAATACAGAAGAGAATCCTAAAAGAGAGTGCAAGGCCATAACCATATCTAAAGTGGCCGAACTTGGAGAGAGTGAAAAGGCAGTGATTTCCAGTGAGGAAGACCTCAAGGGACATCTACTAACCAATAAGGAGTTCCCTATTGAGGAACCAAAGGAATCTGAGGCTCATACATAGACCATAGAGATTCCACTGAACTTACTATTGCCATTCATGAGCTCTGATGAATATTCTTCCTCTAAAGAGGGTGAAGACATTGTTGAAGAGTAAGTTGTTCAGTATCTGGGAGCAATCATGAAGCTGAATGCCAAGTTATTTGGTAATGAGACTTGGGAGGATGAACCGCCATTGCTCATCAATGAACTGAATACATGGATTCAGCAGACATTGCCTCAAAAGAAACCAGATCCCGAAAAGCTCTTAATACCTTGCACCATAGGCACCATGACCTTTGAAAAGGCTCTGTGTGACCTGGGGTCAGGTATCAACCTCATGCCACTCTCTGTAATGGAGAAACTAGGGATCTTTGAGGTACAAGCTGCAAAAATCTCACTAGAAATGGCAGACAAATCAATGAAACAGGCTTATGGACTTGTAGAGGATGTCTTAGTGAAGGTTGAAAGCCTTTACGTCCCTGCTGACTTCATAATCCTAGACACTGGGAGGGATGAGGATGAATCCATCATCCTTGGAAGACCCTTCCTAGCAACAGCAAGGGTTGTGATTGATGTAGACAGAGGAGAGTTAGTCCTTCAATTGAATGAGGACTACCTTGTGTTCAAGACTCAAGGATCTTCTTCTATAAACACAAATAAAGAAGCATGAAAAGCTTCTCTCAATATAGAGTCAGACAGAGCCCCCACACTCAACTTCTAAGTTTGGTGTTGGGAGGCCACAATCATTCTCTAAGCACATGTGAAGCTCTGTAAGAGCTTCCTATCAAGCTATTGACATTAACGAAGCGCTTATTGGGAGGCAACCCAATTTTATTTATCTATATTAATTACTCTTTCATTTTATTTTCCATTGTTATTATATGTCTTCTTTAGGTTGATGATCATGTGGAGTCACAAAAACAACTGCAGAATTAAAGCAAGAATAAAAAACAGCATAAAAAATAGCACACCCTGGAGGACGAGCTTACTGGTGTTTAAACACCAGTAAGGCTAGCAAATTGGGGGTTTAATGCCCAGTCTGGCACCATTCTGGGTGTTAAATGCCAGAAATGGCACACAGACTGGCGTTTAACGCCAGAAAAGGATGTCTGGTGTCTGGCTGGTGTTAAACGCCAGTAAGGGTAGCAGAATGGGCATTTAACGCCCAGTCTGGCAGCATTTTGGGCGTTAAATGCCAGAACTAGCTGCCAGACTGGTGTTTAACTCTAGGAATGGGTAGCAGCCTGGCATTTAATGCCAGAAATGTCATACAGAGGGCGTTTAAACACTAGAAAGGTACAGGGATGAGAAATCCTTGTCACCTCAGGATCTGTGGACCCCGCAGGATCCCTACCTACCCCAACTCATTCTCACTCCTCTTCACACCTTCCCATAACACCCTTCCCCAAATACCATTCACCTATCAAATTATACCCTCTTCCCCATAACCTCTTTACCACTCACATCCATCCACTATTTCCCATCATAGAACCCACCTACCCCCACCCACTCAAATTCAAACCATTTCCCTCCCAAACCCAACCCCTATCACATGGATTCTCTCTCCCCCTTACCCTATAAATACCCTCCTTACCACCTTCAACTTCACACTTCACACAAACCTTAACCTCCCTTGGCCGAATTCACCACACACCTTTGTCTCCTCTATTTATTCTTCTCCTATTCCTTTTTTCTTCTTTTGCTCGAGGACGAGCAAACCTTTTAAGTTTGGTATTGGAAAAATCTTTGCTTTTTGTTTTCAATAACCATTAAGGCCGGAGAAACCTCTAGAAAGAGGAAAGAGAAGGCAATTACTTCTACCTCTGAGTCATTAGAGATGGAGAGGTTCATCTCAAAGGTCCATCTAGACCACTTCTATGAAGTTGTGGCCAAGAAGAAGGTGATCCTCGAGGTCCCCTTCAAGCTCAAAAAGGGGGAATATCCAGAGATCTGACAAGAGATTCGGAGAAGAGGTTGGGAAGCTCTCACCAACCCTATCCAACAAGTCAGAATCTTAATGGTTCAAGAGTTCTATGCTAATGCATGGATCACTAAGAACCATGATCAAAGTATGAACCCGAACCCAAAGAATTGGCTCACAATGGTTCGAGGGAAATACTTAGATTTCAGTCCAAAAAATGTCAGGTTGGCATTCAACTTGCCAATGATACAAGGAGATCTTCATCCTTTCACAAGAAGGGTCAACTTTGATCAAAGGTTGGACCCAGTCCTCATGGACATCTATGTAGAAGGAGCCCAATGGAAGAGATACTACAAAGGCAAGCCGGTTTAACTGAGAAGGCTTGACCTCAAACCCATGGCTAGAGGATGGTTAGAGTTCATCCAACGCTCTCTCATTCCTACTAACAACTGATCCGAGGTAACTGTGGATTGGGCTATCATGATCCATAACATCATGATTGGAGAGGAAGTGGAAGTTCATGAGATCATACCTCTAGAACTATACAAGGTGGCTGACAAGCCCTTCACTTTGGCAAGGTTAGCCTTTCCTCATCTCATCTGTCACCTATGCAATTTAGCCAGAATTGTCATAGAGGAAGACATCCTCATCGAAGAGGACAAGCCCATCACTAAAAAGAGGATGGAGCAAACAAGAGAGCCCACTCATGGACCTCAACAAGCGCATGAGGAAATCCCTCATTAAGAAATCCCTGAGATGCCTTAAGGGATGCATTTTCCTCCACACAACTATTGGGAACAACTCAACACCTCTTTAGGGGATTTGAGTTCCAACATGGAACAACTAAGGATGGAGCACCAAAAGCATTCCATTATCCTCCATGAAATTAGAGAGGACCAAAGAGCCATAAGGGAAGAGCAACAAACGAAAGGAAGAGACATTGAGGAGCTCAAGCACTCCATAGGATCTTCAAGAGGAGGAACTAGCCGCCGTCACTAAGGTGACCCGTTCTTTAATTTTCTTGTTCTTATTTTTCTGTTTTTCGTTCCTTATGCTATATGTTATGTCTATGTTTATGTCTTTACTACATGATCATTAGTGTCTAGTGTTTATGCCTTGAAGTTATGAATCTCCCATAAATCCTTCACCCTTCTTAATAGAAAATGTTTCTAATTTCAAAAGAACAAGAAGTACATGAATTTTAAATTCTATCTTGAAATTAGTTTAATTATTTTGATGTGGTGGCAATACTTATTGTTTTCTGAATGAATGCTTGAATAGTGCATATTTTTGATAGTGAAGTTTATGAATGTTAAAATTGTTGGCTCTTGAAAGAATAATGAAAAAAGAGAAATGTTATTGATAATCTAAAAAATCATAAAATTGATTCTTGAAGCAAGACAAAGCAGTGAAAAATACAAAGCTTGCGAAAAATGGCAAAAAATAAAGAAAAAAAAGAAAAAGAAAAAGCAAGCAGAAAAAGCCAATAGCTCTTTAAACCAAAAGGCAAGAACAAAAAGCCAGTAACCCTTTAAACTAAAAGACAAGGGTGAAAAGGATCCAAGGCTTTGAGCATCAGTGGATAGGAGGGCCCAAAGGAATAAAATCCTGGCCTATGCGGCTAATTCAAGTTGTCCCTAACCATGTGCTTGTGTCATGAAGGTCCAAGTGAAAAGCTTGAGACTGAGTGGTTAAAGTCGTGATCCAAAGCAAAAGAGTGTGCCTAAGAACTCTGGACACCTCTAACTGGGGACTCTAGCAAAGCTGAGTCACAATCTGAAAAGGTTCACCCAGTTATGTGTCTGTGACATTTATGTATCCAGTGGTAATACTGGAAAACAAGATGCTTAGGGTCACGGCCAAGACTTATAAGTAGCTGTGTTCAAGAATCAAAATACAGAACTAGGAGAATCAATAACACTATCTGAATTCTTAGTTACTATGGATTCCAATCATTCTGAACTTCAAAGGATAAAGTGAGATGCCAAAACTGTTTAGAAGCAAAAAGCTACAAGTCCCGCCCATCTAATTAGAACTAAGCTTCATTGATATTTTGGGATTTATTGTATATTCTCTTCTTTTTGTCTTATATTGTTTTTAGTTGCTTGGGGACAAGCAATAATTTAAGTTTGGTGTTGTGATGAGCGCATAATTTATACGCTTTTTGGCATTGTTTTTAGGTAGTTTCTAGTATGTTTTAGTCACTTTTTAGTATATTTTTATTAGTTTTTATGAAAAATTCACATTTCTGGACTTTACTATGAGTTTGTGTGTTTTTCTGTGATTTCAGGTATTTTCTGGCAAAAATTGAGGAACCTGAGCGAAAATCTGATTCAGAGGCTGAGAAAGGACTGCAGATGCTGTTGGATTCTGAACTCCCTGCACTCGAAGTTGATTTTTTGGAGCTATAGAAGTCCAATCGGCGCGCTCTCAATTGCATTGGAAAGTAGACATCTTGGGCTTTCCAGAAATATATAATAGTTCATACCATTTTATGAGATTTGATGGCCTAAACTGGCGTTTAAATGCCCATCAGAGACCTATTTCTGGCGTAAAACGCCATAACTGGCACCAAAGTTGGTGTTAAACACCCAAACTAGCACCCAAGCTGGTGTTTAACTCCAAGAATGGCCTATGCACGTGAAAGCTTCAAGGCTCAGCCCAAACACACACCAAGTGGGCCCCGGAAGTGGATTTCTACACTATCTACTCATCTTCTGTAAACCTAGTTTACTAGTTTAGTATAAATAGCACTTTTTACTATTGTATTGGATTCTTTGACCTTTTGGGGAGTTCTTCAAACCTTTTTGGAGGCTGGCCATTCGGCCATGCCTATATCATTTTGTTCTTATGTATTTTCAACGGTGGAGTTTCTACACCTCATAGATTAAGGTGAGGAGCTCTGCTGTTCCTCATGAATTAATGCAAGTACCATGGTTTTTCATTCAATTCACGCCTACTTCTTGTGATATATCTTGTACTTAATTTAGTTAAGTCAGACTGAAGGGGTAACCCGTGACAATCACTCTCTATCTTCAGTACTCGCTTAGCCAAGATCCGCGTGCCTGACAACCACAAAGCAGTCTACATGATGTTCAACATAGTCATTGGACGACAGCCGGAGTATATTCTCTTGGGTCTCTAATCAACGATTCACATTGTCTCTCCTAACAACAGAGCATCTGAATCTGAGATTAGGATCTTCGTGGTATAGGCTAGAACACTAGACAGCATTCCTGAGATCCGGAAAGTCTAAACCTTGTCTGTGGTATTCCGAGTAGGATTTGGGAAAGGATGACTGTGAGAAGCTTCAAACTCGCGAATGTTGGGCGTAGTGACAATGTGCAAAAGGATCAATGGATCTTATTCCGACGCTAGTGAAAACCGACAGATGGTTAGCCCTGCGGTAGCTTTGCCTTGTATTTTTCATCCGAGACGAGAAATTCGACAGTTTATTAGCCGTACAGAGACCGTAGCCGAACCATTTTCACTGAGAGAATTATACAGCTTGCCCTGTGATGAGCGGATAATTTATATGCTTTTTGGCATTGTTTTTAGGTAGTTTTTAGTATGATCTAGCTACTTTTTGGGATGTTTTTATTAGTTTTTATGTAAAATTCATATTTCTGGACTTTACTATGAGTTTGTGTGTTCTTCTGTGATTTCAAGTATTTTCTGGCTGAAATTGAGGGACCTGAGCAAAATTCTAATTTAGAGGCTGACAAAGGACTGCAAATGCTGTTGGATTCTCAAATCCCTGCACTCGAAGTGGATTTCCTGGAGCTACAGAACTATAAATGGCGCGCTCTCAATTGCATTGGAAAGTAGACATCTAGGGCTTTCAAGCAATATATAATAGTCCATACTTTGCTCGAGTCAAACTGGCATTCAAACGCCCCTTCTCTGCCCTATTCTGAAGTTAAACGCCAGAAACAGGTTACAAGTTAGAGTTAAACGCTCAAACGGGCATAAAAGTTGCCGTTTAACTCCAAGAGAAGCCTCTACACGTGTAAAGCTCAATGCTCAGCCCAAGCACACACCAAGTGGGCCCCGAAAGTGGATTTCTTCATCATTTACCTATTTCTGTAAACCCTAGTAGCTAGTTTCATTATAAATAGGACCTATTACTATTGTATTCGACATTCTGGATGATATATTTTCATATTTGGGGGGTTGGCCATTCGGCCATGCCTGGACCTCCAGACCACTTATGTATTTTTAACGGTAGAGTTTCTACACACCATAGATTAAGGTGTGGAGCTCTGCTGTTCCTCGAGTATTAATGCAATTACTACTATTTTCTATTCAATTCATGCTTATTCTTGTTCTAAGATACTCATTCGAACACAAGAACATGATGAATGTGATGATTATGTGACGCTCATCACCATTCTCACCTATGAACGCATGACTGACAACTACTTCCATTCTACAAGCAAAGGCTAGAGTGTGTATCTCTGGGGTTTCTGATCAACAATTCACATTAACTCCCCTCTGACAATGGGGCATCTGAATCTGAGATTGGAACCTTTGTGGTATAAGCTAGAATCCATTGGCAGCATTCTTGAGATCCGGAAAGTCTAAACCTTGTCTGTGGTATTCCGAGTACCATCTGGGATGGGATGACTGTGACGAGCTTCAAACTCACAAGTGTTGGGCGTGTGACAGACGCATAAGGATTACTGGATCCTATTCCAACATGAGTGAGAATCGACAGATGATTAGCCATACGGAAGTTGTGCATGGTATTATTCATCCAAGACGAGCAATCTGACAGTTGATTAGCCGTACAGAAACCGTAGAGGACCATTTTCACTGAGAGGATGGGAGGTAGCCATTGACGCCGGTGAAACCCAACATACAGCTTGCCATGGAAAAGAGTATGAAACATTGGATGAAGGCAATATGAATGCAGATATTCAGAAGGAACAACGCATCTCCATAAACTTATCTGAAATTCCCACCAATGAATTACATAAGTATCTCTATCTTTATTTGATGTTTATTTATCTTTTAATTATCAAAACTACATAACCATTTGAATCTGCTTGACTGAGATTTACAAGATGACCATAGCTTGCTTCAAGCCGACAATCTCCAGGGGATCGACCCTTACTCCGTAAGGTATTACTTGGACGACCCAGTGCACTTGCTGGTTAGTTGTGCGAAGTTGTGAAAAAGAGTGATATTACAATTGTGTGTACCAAGTTGTTAGTGCCATTGAGATCACAATTTCGTGCACCACCATAGAAGGGAGCACGCATGATTAGATGAAGAGAATAGGAAAGCAGAGGTTCAGGAGCAATAAAGCATCTCCAAACGCTTATCTAAAATTCCCACTAATGAATTACATACGTATCCCTATCTTATTTTACATTTTATTTATCTTTTAATTATCAATACCTCATAACCATTTGAATCCGCCTGACTAAGATTTACAAGATGACCATAGCTTGCTTCAAGTCGGCAATCTCCGTGGGATCGACCCTTACTCACGTAAGGTATTACTTGGACGACCCAGTGCAATTGCTGGTTAGTTGTGCGGAGTTGTGAAAAGTGTGATCACAATTTCGTGCACCAATACCCGTTGCCTTGTATTGACAAATTAGTGGACAATGCTTCAGGTTATAAATGTTTGAGCTTCATGGATGCATATTCTGGGTATAACTAGATTCTAATGCACCCAGAGGACTAAGACAGCCTTTATAACAGAGTCTGGCAATTTTTGTTACAGAGTAATGCCTTTTGGCCTTAAGAATGCAGGTGCAACATATCAACGCCTAATGAACAAAGTCTTTAGTCAACAGATTGGATGAAATATGGAGGTGTATGTTGATGACATGGTGGTCAAGACCACAGTTGAAGACTCCCACTGCAATGACCTGACCGAGGTCTTCCACCAAGTCTGAGCATATAACATGAAACTTAATCCCGAAAAGTGCACCTGCGGCATACAAGGAGGGAAAGTATTAGGATTCATGTTAACATGCAAAGGAATTGAGGCAAATCCTGAAAAATGCAACCCCATCTTCAACATGGCCAGTCCGAAGACTGTGAAGGAAGTTCAAAAACTAACTGGTAGAATTGCAGCCCTGTCACGGTTCTTGCAAATAATAAGAAATAGGTCATATCATTTCTTTCAAACCATATCCAAAGGTAAACAATTTGAGTGGACCAAGGCTTGCGAAAAATCCTTTACAGAACTAAAGGCCATGTTAACATCTCCCCAGATACTACAAAAACTAAAGCTCAGTAAGCCGTTATATTTATATTTATCTGTTACTGACCAAGCAATAAGTTCAGCTCTTGTAGTTGAAATAGGAAAACCACAATAGCTAGTATACTTCATCAGAAAGGTTTTGCAACCAGCCAAGAAAAGATACCCAAAATTGGAACAACTGGCTTTGGCCTCGATAATCACTGCTCGAAGACTCAGACATTATTTCTAAAGTCACACCATAATAGTTCGAACAGACCAACCACTCCGGCAGATTTTAACAAGGTCAGAAGTAGCGGGGAGACTAATAAGATGGTCTATCGGGTTGTCAGAATTTGACGTTCAGTACCAACCAAGACCAGCACTAAAATCATAAATCCTAGCTGACTTCCTCTCAGAGTAGACCAACCCACACGAATAGCCTGAACCAAAGAGCTGGGTGATGTATGTGGATGGAGCCTCTAACAATGATGAAACAGGAGCAGGAATCATATTGGATGATGGAAGGAACATAACAGTCGAATAATCAATATGATTCTGCTTCAAAGCCAGTAATAACCAAGCAGAATACGAAGCTCTCATTGCGGGAATGACTCTCGCATTAAGACTTCAGGCACCTGGAATCACAATACATTGTGACTCTCTTCTGGTGGTCCAACATGTAAAGGGAACATTTCAGGTAAAAGATGCTCTACTAGAAAGGTATTGGCATTTAGTGAAAGAACTCATTTCAAAATTCAAAAACTTTGAAATTATTCACATACAAAGAGAAAATAACAGCCGAGCCGACATTTTATCCAAATTGGAAACAACAAGAAAAACAAAAAATATACCAAAGCTCTCACAACTAACGCTAGAAAACCTTAGCCTAAACCTAACACATATACTGAGTATTTTGCAGGACGAAGACTGGAGGACTCCAATAATAATGTACATCAGTAGAGGAATACTCCCATCAAACGATGTTAATCAAAAACTCTTCAAAATACGGGCTAGGTTCTACACAATGCTGGGAACCGAGCTATACAAGCGCGGATTCTCCAGGCCACTCCTCAAATGCCTTAGCAAGGAAGAGGCAGACCTGGCAATAGATGATATCCATGAAGGAGTGTGCGGTAACCACTTTTGCGACCAAGCATTCGTAGCAAAACTGGTTAGGGCTAGGTACTACTGGCCAACCATGAAACGCGATTTCACAAGCAAAGTCCAAAAGTGTGATGGCTGTCAAAAGCACGGAAAGGTGATACACAATCCGACCGAGGTCCTACATAGCTCAGAAGTAAGTTGGCCTTTTTACAAATGGGAAATGGACATCCTAGGACCTTTCCCAAAGGCACCAGGTCAGGTAAAATTTCTTTTAGTTTGCGTAGATTACTTCTCCAAATGGATAGAAGCACAACCATTAGCACGAATCACGGTCAACAAGGTACAATATTTCCTTTAGAAGAACATAATCTGCAGATATGGAATACCAGGTGAGCTCATATCTAATAATGGGAGACAATTCACTGATTCTCGAGTTGCTTCATTCTTACAGAATTTTCACATCAAGCATCACTTTAGCTCGGTCAAGCACCCCCAGACAAATGATCAAGAAGAAGCCGCCAACCAGGTCCTCTTACAAGCTTTGAGAAAGAAGCTGGGCGATGCAAAAGGCGAATGGGCAGAGTTAGTCCCATAAGTCTTATGGGCCTACAATACAACAATACACTCCTCCACAGGGGAAACCCCCTTCCAATTAGTATACGGCACGGAGGCAATGATCCCGGTGGAGGTATTGACGTGGAAGAAATTGGCCGATTAAGAGTTTATAGAGAAAATAGCATTGCAAGTATAGTTCTTAACTGACTAAAATTCGCTTATTAATTTACAAAAGAGTTGTCACAAAATTAAGAACCAAATACTGGGAGTAGAAATCCCAAGTCGTCTCCCAACGAGTTGACAAAAGAGTGCTATTTTATTGGTCAGAGGTTTTCCAAGAAATTTTTTAGTTTGAGAAACAAAAAAATAAATAACAGTGAATTTAAGCAATGGAAGTTTACGAGAGAATTTATATAATTCAAATAAAAGTCTTGACTGGGAGAAAATTAATTGGAAGTTCTATCCTTGTTGAATTTTCCAAAGTGTAATAATAAAAGGTTGTTGTTCCACTTGGTCATCCCTTACTTAATAAGGGAAAGTCAAGTCACTAACTAACCAACTCTATCACTCGAGTTCTAATCCTTTCCTAAGAAAGGATTAGAGTCAGAGACTAGAGAGTCAGCCAACAACTTCCAGTTAAGATTAACACTAGAGTATTCCAACTCAAGGTTCTCCTCTTAATCAACTCCCAATCAAGTCAGGAAACTACTCCATTAACATGAATATAACTTTCACAGAATTAAGAAGGGAATAAAAGGAAGACATGATGAATAATAACTGAAAGTTAATTAAAAGTAAAAATGGTTCTTTGCATTAATAAATCCCAAAATCATAAACATACTTATCCAAACAGGGTTAATGGGCAATAAAAGAGTAAAGGAATAGAGAAGAAAACTAGAATAATGAAACTTCAACGGAGGTAATGACTCTTCAATATCCAAATCAAAAGCATAAAACTTGAAATCTATGAATGTGAAGAACCCTAGAGGAAGAAGTGATTTCTCTCTCCTAGATTCCAAAACTAAAACTAAAACTGTGCGTAATGAGAATGTGTGTTGAATCTCTCCTATCCCTTGGCTCTAGTCTATGTTTTTGGGCCAAAAATTGAGTCAAAACTCATCCCAAAATCGCCCCCAGAATTTTCTTCATTTTCTGCAGGTCCCGCATGTCACACATACGCGTCAGTCACGCGTACACGTCGCTGGTCATCTTCGTGTGTCACGCGTACGCGTCAGGTACGCGCACGCGTCGTTATGCAAACTCGCTTTTCGAGTGCATCCGTCAGGTACACGCACGCGTCGTTCCTCGCTGGTCAGCTCCTTAGTTTCTTGTGTTCTTTCCATTTTTGCAAGCTTCCTCTCCACCCTCTAAGCCATTTCTGCCCTATAAACCCTGAAAATACTTAACACCCAAATCACGGCATCGAATGGTATAAAAGGGAAACTAAAAACATACAATTTAGATGTCTAGGAAACAAGTTTCCAACCATAGAATAAAATTGGGAATGGTTTGTAAAATAATGCAAATCATATGAATAAGTGAGTAAAGAGTTGATAAAAACCACTCAATATCAGCACAAGATAAACCATAAAATAGTGGTTTATCAAACTCCCCACACTTAAACATTAGCATGTCCTCATGCTAAGCTCAAGGAGACAAAAAGAATGAATAGGGAAAACTAGGACTCATGCAATGCAATGCAATGCAACCTATGTATATGAATGCAACTATATGCTAAGATGTTTCTATCTACTTGGTCAAAAGTAAACAAGTTCTCCAAGACAAGCATAAATCAAATTCCGCTAATTCAAATCATACAATAAGAAATAATTAAACTTGTAAGAAGATAGCTCATGAAAGCAGGGAACATAGATTTAAGCATTGAACCCTCACTGGTAGTGTATATGCACTCTAGTCTCTCAAGTGTCTAGGGTTGATCACTCTACTCTTCTCTAGTCATGCTTTCTAAAACTTTATTCTTCATCTAACCAATCAACAAATATTTAATGTACAAATGCAAACATCATGAGGTCTTTTCAAGGTTGTAATGGGGCTAAGGTAAGGGTGAGGATATATGTAATGCCAAGTGAGCTATAAATTGAATCTTTGAGTAACCTAAGCTATCACCTAACATACACACACTCTATGAAATTCTAAAATCATGCCTAGCTACCCAAAATTCCCACTTTTGCATTAAGTACTCATGCATCAACTTTTCTTTAATTTCATCACATATGCATTGATCTTTCTTTGAACTTGACATTGGGGAAATTTTGTCCCCTTATTCACTTATTTACTTAATTATTTGAATATTTTTGGTTTTTCTCTTTTTTTTTTGTTTTTTCTAGAGCAAATATAACATATCAATGCACATGGGTTTTTAATTTTTCTGGTCTTACATGAGTAGGTACCCGAATTCCTAATATTTTGTCAACAAAACACTGTACACTTTCATAAACCCAAGTTCGCATAGTTCCCCACACTTAACTGACACACAATCTCTATCTTAAGCTAACCAAAGATTCAATTGGGGTAATTAATTATTTTTCTGCTTAAGGCTAGTGATGTGGTAAAAAAAATATAGAATAAATGGGGGTTAATAGGCTCAAGGTGGCTAACAAAGGTAATTAAAAGGGTAGGCTCTTTGGGATAAGTGAGCTAATAATAAATGATGGCCTCAATCATATGCATACATGTAAATACACTAAATAATGGACATATAGAGTGGAACAAAGTAAAGATTGCAATTATAGAGAACAACACACACACAAGAATAAATATCATGGTTAAATAATGTAACCATATAATTAAGCTCGAAACTCACGGGTTGTGTGTTCTCAGCTATAATTCATGTTCCAAATACAAGCTTCAAACAAGTTTAACATAGAATTTAAATTTGAATTAGTTAAATTTTTAAAAATAGTGTCTTAAAAAGAAACTTATTATTTTTCAACCGAGTAGAACCTACATGCAAGCACTTATTATTATGCAACCTATCCTATCTAACTAAAGAAAGAAAAAAAATATAACCTATTGGTGTTAAGAAAAAGCAATTACCTCTGGCAGTCAGGTACTGACCAACCTCCCCACACTTAAAGCTCGGCACCGTCCTCGGTGCCATTAGTCAGGAACAAAGGGGGGCTGGTAACAACATCTCTACAGTTGAGGTCATTATGGCTCCCGGTGCTGGTAGGTAAAGTGGAGTCCGGAGTGTCTGGTTCTTCTTCAGGTGGGTGGTTGCCAACAATCAGCTCCTTGAGGTATGTAAATTGGCGCTTGTGACGGCATTCTATTTGCTTTGCCTGCCGGTCTAGTCGGTCCAACCTCTGAAGTATCTGAAGGAGTAGCTGATTTGTTGAAGGTGCTTGTGAGGTGGAAGGAGAAGGAGTATCTCCGGCCGGGTCTACAATCCGGCTGATAGTGGCTGCTAGGGGTCTGATGTACTTTCCGTTGGGGACATATTGATCATCCCGCGGAATCATGGTCCTGGTGTCCCCAGCCCTGGAGGAGACTTTGACTGCCGAGACTAGATTTGAAACCAAGGCGGGAAAGGGAAGGTTGTCTGCAATTTGTACGTGGCCCATAGGTTACTGGAGGTGTCTCGGTAAGTTGAGAGACTGGTCTGTAAGGGTACACCAGATGAGAACAGCCATGTCTGCAGTGAAGGAGGACTCGTGAGTGCTCAGAAAGACGTAGTGAGACATAATCTGTGCTCACACTCGAGCCTCCAAGGTAAGTGCTGAAGCCAATATGCCCTTAGGTCGGGATCGATGATAACTATAGATCCATCTGCTACCAGGTTGTATTATAACTCTGAGGACGTCGTCCCAGTCAAATTGGTATGTCTGGCGCTTGAAAGAGGCTTCTTGGTATGTATCCAATCCTTCCGGAGCATGGGGAAGATCTAAAGATTACTGAATGGCCCCTTCAGATATAGGGACTTGCTTCTAACGGACATAGACAGACTACAGGTTTGGCATGTGAAAATTGGAGTAGAATTCAACCACCCATAAAAGGTTGACCTGCCATGGCTGCCTCCATAAGAATCCCATTGTCTGCGCTCAATGTGAGGCGCTATAAGATCAACAATGTCGGTAGGGAGGATAAGTAGGTGTTCATTGTTGTAGTTTCGCTCAGCCAGGATGGGGAACATCCGCTCACAATAGCGGTTAGTGAACCGCGTAGTGTCTTTTGCTCGAAAGGCTTTTCGGTTTCATCGACCTTGATAATCCTCTTGACCCACTTTGTTGATGGCTTGACTGATGTTGAGGGTGGGTCCTCCGCTGGGGCTCTTTTCGTTCCTTTTCTCGCCGGTGGCTTGTTAGAGGATTTCTCTTTACCCTTCATGGTGGCCATCCTAAAAAGGAAGAAAAGAAAGGGACATGAAATCAAGTAGCTAGAATCGAAAGGAGGAAGATACAAGTGATAATCAAAGGGTTAGAGCAAAGAGGAGGAAAGTACAAGTGACCATCCTAAAAAGGAAGAATAGAAAGGGACATGAAATCAAGTAGCTAGAATCGGGAGGAGGAAGATACAAGTGATAATCAAAGGGTTAGAGCAAGGAGGAGGAAAGTACAAGTGATAATCCATGCCAAGGTAAAGAAGAATGTCGTAAACACATGGTCGCGATTCCATGTAATTAGGACATCAATGGAAATATAGCATGATAAATTAAGACAATTAGATGCAAGATGTTTATTAGCATGCCGGCAAAGATATGAGTAGCATAGATCAAGCATTAATTGCTTAATTCAATTATCAAATGTAACAAACTAACAACCACGTTTGTATTGACAATTATATTTAATTAATAAAATATTACAAGGATTTTGTGAAAAATAGGCAGTAGTGTAGAAGAATAATTAAGAATTCACAATGCCATACGGGCTTTTTCATAAACACTTGGTAGGCATGTAAAATAAGTTAGGGGAAAGTATGAAATCCAACATGCATGCAATCCAAAAATTAATATGAATTGTCAAATCACTACCTAATATATCCACAACCAAATATAGAAGAAAAACAATCACCCATTTTAAATTGCTAACACCAATTAAAAGAATGCAAAAAGAAGAGATAAATAGTAAGAAGTAAGGAAAGAAGATAGGAAAAAAGAACATTGAGAAGATGATGAAAAGAGAGAGGTGATGGAGGATGTGAGTGGCAAAGAAGGAAGAGGAGAAGAAGAAGAAGAAGAAGAAGAATAAGAAGAAAGAAAGAAGAAGAAAGAAGGAAGAAGAAATTAGGATTGGGGGAGAAAAGATAAGAGCTCTGGCGGCGTCCTAGGTTAACCACGCGGAGCATGTGACGCGTACGCGTGGGTCGATTAATAACCAAGTGACACGTAAGTGTCTAGGACGCGAACACGTGATATGGAGTGTGCAAATGGCGCGAGGGCAGCACTGTGCCCGCACAACTCTCTGTGCATTCTGCGTGATGTGCCATGTAGTGAGAATGACGCGCACGCGTCAGGGACGCGTACGCGTGATGGGGGTTATGCTCCCAGCACAGTTCCAGCCCCACACCATCATAACTCTCTGGCCTAACACCCATTTACACCGTTTTCCTCATCCACACGTGCGTGTGCTGGACACGTACGCGTGGAGTGCCAAAATTGCAAATGACACGCGTGCGTCATGGACGCGTACGTGTGAGGAAGTTTGTGCGCAATTAATGACTGGATTTTTGATGGTATAGAATTTCACAAATGAATTCTCGTCGAAGTATAGTCTCTAAACCAACAACAATCCTCTCATACAAAAATTTGTTTGTCACAAGTACAAACCCCTAAAATCTATCAACCGAAGTATTTAAACCTCGGGTCGTCTCTCAAAGGACTTGCAGGGTAGTGTTCTTGTTATTGGTTATGGACTTGTTTATTTTAGGGTTTTGGATGAGGAATGTGAATAGTAAATGGTAGGAAAACTTTATTCACAAAATGGTCTTGGCAAGGTTTGGTTGTCAAGGGTCTTCATCATTATCACTAGCCATAAGTATGGTAGTTGCAAGGATTAATCCCACTTAGTCATCCTTAAATCAATTAACAAAGGAAAGTCAAGTGAGTTATATCAATCATAGTCCATAAGTCCTAGCTTTCCACTAATTGGATTAATGAAGGCTAGAGTTAATGGCTATCAACTATCAATCAATTGGACATTAGTGACTCAAGAAATCATAAGTTACCTTCTCAAGCCAAGAACATAAAGTTCTAGTCTAACATTCTTCCAAGCATTTAATCAAACACTTGGAGGTTACAAAAGAAAAGTATAGTCAATCACAACATGAATGAATTCTAACTACAATTGAATGTAAAGAATTAACAACAACAATCAAGGAAATCACAATTATCATGAATTACCTCAAATTACATTATTGAAAGAAAATAAAGAGAACAAGAGTATCTCAATTACAAAACCTAGAAACAAAATAAGAGAAATTACAACAAGAGAATAGGGATAGAGAGAAGAACCAAAGTGTAGCAATCACCAATTGGAGGTAGAAGTAGAAGGAGACTTGAATTAAACCTAGAACTATGAGATCCTAATCTAACCCTAATTCCTAATCCTAATTCTAGAGAGAAGAGAGAGCTTCTCTCTCTAACTCTAACTACTTCTAAAACTAAACTATGACTAATGATTAAAAGTATGATGATTCCTCTTCAATTCTTGGCTTAAATAGCATCAGAAATGAGTTGGATTGGGCCCACAAGGCTTCTAAAATCGCTGGCCATGTATTGCATTAAGTGGGTCATGTGCCACCATCGGCGCGTCCGCGTACCGTGGACGTGCGCGCCCCTATGTGCGATGCAACTATGGCAAATATTATATTGTTTCGAAGCCCCGGATGTTAGCTTTCCAACCCAACTGGAACCGCATCAATTGGATCTCTGTAGCTCAAGTTATGGTCGATTAAGTGTGAAGTGGTCGGCTTGACAGCTTTTGCGTTTCCTTTATTTCTTCATGTGTTCTCCATTTCTACATGCTTTTCCTTCATTCCCTTGGTCCAATCCTTGCCTCCTAAATCTAAAATCACTTAGCAAACATATCAAGGCATCTAATGGAATCAAGGAGAATTAGATTTAGCTATTTTAAGTCCTAAAAAGCATGTTTTCACTCTTAAGCACAATTAAAGGAGAATATACAAAACCATGCTATTTCATTGAATAAATGTGGGTAAAAGGTGATAAAATCCCCTAAAATCAATAGAAGATAAACCTTACAAATGGGGTTTATCAGCAATGCACACTTCCTACACCACTCCCGCGCAACTATCTGTTTAATCCTTCTTATTCTCGCACTCACATACGACGCGTACGCGTCGTGGACTCTTGCACGGCGGTGTTTGCTTTTTTTATGCAGAATGCAGTATGTAGCTAATTATGCAGAAATTATGAATTGCTACTGAGAAAAACAAAATAAAATAAAGCTAAGAATAAAAAATGAAAGATCGTACCATGGTGGGTTGTCTCCCACCTAGCACTTTTCTTTAACGTCCTTAAGTTGGATAGTCCACTAGCTCAGTCTTCTGCTGTTGGTGAATCCTCCAAGAGGAAGATCTCCAACTCCTTATTTTTCTTCATCTTCTCACCATGAAATATCTTTAAGCAATGTCAATTGACCTTGATGAATTTGGACCTTGAAGGATGACTCAGGTGGAAGACTCCGTATGGCTCTGCCTTCTCTACTCTATAGGGACCTTCCCATCTTGTCTCAGCTTGCCTGGCATGAGCCTCAGTCTGGAGTTGTAAAGGAGAACTAATTCCCCTGGTCTGAACTCTCTCCTTTTAATGTGATTGTCATGCACAGCCTTCATCTTCTCTTTGTATAGCCTGGAGTTATCATATGCTTCTAGGCGAAGGTTCTCTAATTCTTGTAGTTACATCTTCCTTTCGGCTCCAGCCTTCTCAAATCCCATGTTGATTCCTCTTACCACCCAGAAAGCCTTGTGCTCTACCTCCACTGGGAGGTGATAAGCTTTTCCATAGACCAGGCAAAAGGGGCTCATCCCAATTGGTGTCTTGTACACTGTCTTGCACATCTTGTAGCCTGGTTCTCCAGTCCTTCCTATGAGGCTTGACTATCATCTTGTTAGACACCTCTGCTTATCCATTAGTCTGCGGGTGGTAAGCAGTTGCTACCTTGTGAATAACGCCATGCTTCTTCAGTAGAACGGTCAATCTCCTGTTACAAAAATTGGTTCCTTGATCACTCATGATTGCTCGTGGTGATCCAAAGCGATAGATAATATGGTTTCTAACAAAAGAGACAACAGTGTTAGCATCATCAGTACGGGTAGGAATTGCTTCCACCCATTTAGAAAAATAATCTACAGCTAACAATATATAGAAGAAACCGCTAGAGTTTGGAAACGGACCCATGAAGTCAATGCCCCAAACATCAAAAATCTCATAGAACAACATAATTTGTTGGGGCATCTCATCCCGCTTGGATATATTACCAAACCTCTGGCTTGGGGAACAAGATTTACAGAAGGCAGTAGCATCTTTAAAAAGAGTGGGCCACTATAATACACAGTCTAAATTTTTCTAGCTGTTCTTTGAGGGCCAAAATGTCCACCACTCTCAGAGAAGTGGCAGGCCTCTAAAATATATTGGAATTCTGATTTAGGCACACACCTTCTAATTATCTGGTCAGCACCATACCTCCATAAATATGGATCATCCCATATATAATATTTGGACTCGCTTTTCAACTTGTCCTTCTGATGTTTAGTAAAGTTAGGAGGCAAGGTATGACTAACTACTTCAGATATTGCCTACAAGATATCAAATGGAAAAGAATCATTGATAGGAGTGGAGTCATCCTTGATGTGCTCAAGGCGGCTCAAGTGGTACGCCACAAAATTCTGGGAACCACTCCTATCCTTAATTTCTGTTCATGCCCTGGGTCGAGCTGTATGACCTGGGCTGATTGATGACAAGTCGACTGACCTCTTTAGGTCAGAATTATCCGACCTCTTCTCAAAGAGTTCGGCCAAAGTACCAGAGGAGCCCAAAAAGGGCCTAAATAGAGGAACACAACCCAAGTCTAAAGGCAGCCCAAGCCTAGAAAGATAAGGATGGTTCCCTTAAAGATGAATATAACTCTACTCAAAGATAAGATAAGAAAACTATCTTATCTCCAGAAAGGTCACTCCACACCATTATAAATACGCTAGAGAACCCAGGTATAACTCATACTCTAACTCTACTAAAAACCTGTTTAATACCCTTGCTAACTTAAGCATCAGAGTCCCTTGCAGGTACCACCACCCTCTGGTGACAAAGGATCAGCACCTCCACCAAGTCCAACAAGTCAGACACAGCGGCCCCGGCCACCATCATCAGGTCAGACGCAACAGCGCTGGCCAGTATAGAAAATCTCGTCCGAGATCGACCTACAATTTCAGGTAACCCTCGGAACATTGGCACCATTGCCGGCTACCTGGAAGTCATCCCATCATCATGGCGGACAACCTTGATAAGGACCACGACTCTGATCTAGAGAATAGGACGCCGCATAAGAACATGGATGCCACACCAAAAGATGCATCTCAACCAAATGAAGACAAGAATTTTCCAAGTACAGAAATCATGGAGGCACTTCAAGCTCAACAAGATTGCCTCAAACAGCTCAAAAAAGAGGCCGAACATCAATAGGAAGCCGAGAGGCACCTTTGGAGGGAGACTAGGCAACGCCGAGAGATAGAGGACAAGCTCCTAAAGCTCGAAGCCGAACTCAAAACCAAGACTACTCGATCCAATCATGAAGATAGCCCCCACAAAGATCAAGACCCATTCACCAAAGAAATCATGAAAGCCAAAGTCCCAAAGGACTTCAAAGCTCCCGATATGAGCCTGTATGATGGCACATCAGATCCAAGCCATCATCTCAGCAACTTCAGAAGCAGAATGTATCTCACCGACGCCTTGGACGCTATTCGTTGCAAAGCCTTTCCGACTATCTTAACAAAGATAATAATTAAGTGGTTCGATACTCTGCCTCCCAGATCCATCACAAGTTTTGATGACTTAGCCAAAAAGTTTCTTGCTAGATTCTCCATTCAGAAGGACAAAGCCAAAAACGCTTCGAGCCTATTAGGAATCAAGCAAGGAGATTAGGAGAGTCTTCAAAGCTACATGGAAAGATTCAACAAAGCATGCCTAGACATAAAAAGTCTACCAACAGAAGCAGCCATTATGGGTCTCATCAATGGTCTGTGAGAAGGACCCTTTACTCACCCCATATCAAAGAAACATCCAAAATTCCTGAATAAAGTGTAGGAACGAGCCCAAAAGTACATTAACATGGAGGAAAACTCTCGATTAGGAGAAACCTCAAAATCTGGATTCTCCTACTCCTCCCGGGATAAGGATAAAGAGTCCAAGAAGAAAGAAGATCAACACGGCGAGAAGCCTAAAAAATACAACAATTACACCCCCTTCGGGTGTCTCTTGTGGATGTTTACCGAGAAGTATGCAAAAAAGGAGGAGGAAATTGAACAGAATACTGTGAATATCACCGAATCTATGGACATCCTACCAATGAGTGTTTTGACTTAAAAATGTTATTGAGGAATTGGTAAGAGAAGGACGACTAGATCGGTATTTAGCCAACAAATCGGATGAGCCCCGAAAAAGAAGAAGGGACGAAGAGGTCGGAAGAGGAGAATGACTACCTCGCACCCTGGAGAGACACGTTCATATGATAAATGGAGGATTCGCAGGAGGGGATCTCAAAATCATCTCGCAAAAGACACCTTAAAGAAGTATATCATGTCGAGGGAGGAGAAGGATCACCCGACCTCCCTACTATTACTTTCATCCAAGAAGACGCAATAAGCATCATCCTGGGACATGACGATCCTATGGTCATCACTATCATATTGGCCAATGCTAACCTCCACCACACACTGGTGGACCAAGGAAGCTCGGTGGATATCTTGTTTAAGCCCGCCTTCGATAAACTTGGTTTATGGGAGAAAGAACTCAGAGCATATCCAAACAGCTTGTTTGGACTACGAGACACTCCAATCCAACCGTTGGGATACATCTCACTACACACAACCTTCGGAAAAGGAACCCGATCAAGGACACTCAACATAGACTACATTATAGTCGATGTAAGCTCAGCCTACAATGCCCTGATAGGTCAGACAACATTGAATCATCTCACAGCAGGAGTTTTAACTCCACACCTATACATGAAATTCCCAACTCCATAAGGGATTTCTACGATAAAAGGAGATCAGAAAATAGCACGACGCTGTTACAATGAAAGTCTGAACCTCAGAGGCAAAGGGAAAGAAATTCATACCATCGAGCTCGGGGGAGTTCAAGGTTGGGAAGAACTTCACCCACAACCTGAGGGTGAAATCGAAGAAGTCCAGATCGGAGACACCCCAGACAAAACAACAAACATTGGGGCAACTTTGAAACAAGACACAAAGGCCCTCCAATACAGTTCCTAAGGGATAATGCCGACCTCTTTGTTTGGAAAGCCGCAGACATGCCGGGCATAGACCCCAAATTAATGTGCCACAAGCTGGCAGTATACCCAGGATCTCGGCCAGTACAGCAGAAGCATAGGAAGCTCGCACCAGAAAGATCCCAAGCTGTGGAAGAACAGGTGCAGGCTCTACTGGAGGCAGGGTTCATAAGAGAGGTCAAATACTCATTATGGCTAGCCAATGTTGTTTTAGTGAAAAAGTCAAATGGAAAGTGGCAGATGTGCACCGATTACACTGATCTCAAAAAAGACTGCCCAAAGGATCCTTATCCACTCCGAAGTATCGACACTCTAGTTGATGCCTCCTCCGGATACAAATACCTATCTTTCATGGACGCTTATTCGGGATATAATCAAATTCCGATGTATCCCCCTGATCAAGAGAAGACCTCATTCTTGACCCCAAAAGCAAATTATTGTTACGTCGTCATACCATTCGGACTCAAAAACGCAGGAGCTACTTACCAAAGATTAATGAACAAAGACTTCGTAGACCATATCGGAAAACTCATGGAGGTATATGTGGATGACATGTTGGTAAAAACACAAAGTGATAAATCATTATTGCCCGACCTCACTAAAGTGTTCGATACCATAAGAGAGCATGGCATGCGACTTAATCCCACAAAGTGCACATTCGCAGTAGAAGCAGGAAAATTCCTGGGTTTCATGTTATCACAACGGGGAATTAAGGCGAATCCGGACAAATGCCGGGCTATACTTGACATGAAGAGCCTGACCTGTGTCAAAGAGGTACAACAACTCAACGGGAGACTGGCAGCCTTGTCTAGGTTTCTAGCTGGATCAGCCATAAGATCTCTCCTCTTCTATTTCACCCTAAGGAAAGGAAAGAGGTTTGAATGGACAGCTGAATGCGAACGAGCTTTTCAGGATTTCAAAAGGTTCATGGGACAACCACCTACTCTAACTCGACCACGGGAAGGAGAACCACTTGTATTATACCTCACAATAGGAAGCCGAGCAATAGCATGAGCACTGGTCAGAGAAGACGAAACTGGGCAACAACCCATCTACTTCGTCAACAAAGCTCTACAGGGGGCAGAACTGAACTATCAAAAGATAGAAAAGTTTGCCTATGCCCTCATACTAACTTCTCGACAACTTTGCCCCTACTTTCAAGCTCACACCATCAAGGTTCGGACAAATCAGCCCATAAAAAGCATTCTCCAAAAGACAGCCTTAGCTGGAAGAATTCTACAATGGGCGGTGGAGCTATCTGAGTTCGACCTTCAATATGAAACTCGGACAGCCATAAAGTCCCAATATTTGGCCGACTTTATTGCTGAGTATACTGAAACTCTAGAAACTCCCAAAGAATGGAATCTCTACGTAGACAGTTCTTCAAACAAAATGGGAAGTGGCGTAGGTATGATAATAAAAAGCGATCAGGGAACCCAAATCGAACTCTCCCTCAAATTCGAGTTCCCTGCTTCAAACAACCAGGGCGAATACGAGGCACCACTAGCTGGTTTGAAGCTGGCTAAGGAAGTTGGAGCTCAAAATCTTATCATCTTCAGTGACTCACAAGTAGTCACCTCATAAATAGCAGGGAGCTACCAAGCTAAGGATCCTACCATGAAAAAGTACTTGGACAAAACCAAGGAACAGCTTGAACAACTTGGGGAATATGAGGTCCGCCACATACCTCGGGAACAGAATGCTCAAGCCGATGCACTCTCAAAATTAGCCAGCACCAAACCAGGGGGCAATAATAGAAGCCTCATTCAGGAAGTATTACAAAGTCCATCAATCTCGGGGGAAGAAAAAGTCCTAGCCATAACAGGTCAGGATCAGGGATGGATGACCCCCATAATTAACTACCTCAAAACAGAGACAGTCCCTACAGATAAGAAGGAGGTAAAAAGACTAAAACGGGAGGCACAATACTATAACATCATAAATAATACTCTATACAAGAGAGGGATTTTAACACCGCTGTTAAAATGTGTGCCGACCTCCAACACAAAAGAAGTTATAGAAGAAGTACACAATGGCATCTGTGGCAACCATCTCGGAGCACGAGCTCTCATAAAAAAGTACTCCGAGCTGGATTCTTTTGGCCGACGTTACAAAAGGAAGCAACAGAGTTCGTAAAGACATGTCCACCATGTCAGAAACATGATAATTTCCACATCGCCCCACCAGAGGAACTCATCAGCGTAACCTCACCCTGGCCATTTGCAAAATGGGGACTCGACCTCCTCGGACCCTTCCATCAAGGATCAGGACAAGTCAAGTTCCTCATCGTAGGGGTAGACTATTTTACAAAATGGATTGAAGCAGATCCCCTAGCTAATGCTACTGCTCAAAGAAGTCAAAAATTCCTATATAGAAACATTGTCACAAGGTTTGGGATTCCTTATTCCATTACCACAGACAATGGCACTCAATTCACAGACGCAGGGTTTAGAAAATTAGTGGCCGACTTAAACATAAAGCACCAATTCACGTCCGTAGAACACCCCCAGGCTAATAGACAGGCAGAAACCGCCAATAAAGTCATATTAGCCGGGCTAAAACTAATATTACAGGATGCAAAGGGAGCATAGGCTGAAGAGCTCCCATAAGTTCTATGGGCATATCGGATAACCCCACACTCTGTGACCATGGAATCACTTTTCTGACTAGCTTACGAAATAGATGCAATATCCCAGTGAAAGTCAAAGAAGGATCTCCCAGAACGATCCTCTATAGTGAAGAGGCCAACTATCAACGTCAAAAAAAGAGCTTGAGTTACTTCCTGTTCATACCCTGGGTCGAGTTACCCGACCCGGGATGATTGGCGATAAAAGCGACCAACCTCCTTAGGTCCGACTAGCCGACCACTTCTCAAAGCGCTCGGCCAAATCGACAAGAGAGCCCAGTAAAGGGCCCAAACAGAGGAACACGACCCAAATCCTAGGGCAACCCAAGCCTATAGAGATAAAGGCGGTTCCATTGAAGATACGCTGACCTCAACTCAAAGATAAAGATAAGATAAGATAACTAACTTATCTTATCCAAAAGGTCACAACTCAACATTATAAATACGCTGGAACACCCAGGTATAACTCATACTCTGATTCTACATAAAACCTGCTTAATACCCTTGCTAACTTAAGCATCAGAGTCCTTTGCAGTTACCCCCCACCCTTCGGTGATAGAGGATCAGCAGCACCATCTGTCCAACAAGTCGGACGTACTAGCTCCGGCTGTTATCCACCTGCCGGACACACCAGCTATGACCAGTATGGAAGATCTCATCCGAGATCGACCTCCAGTTTCAGGTAACCCTCGGAATATTGGCGCTGTTGCTAGAGACCTGGAAGTCATCCCATCACCATGGCGGACGACCATGACAACAACCACGATTCAGGTCTGGAAGATAGAACACCACACAAGAACACGGATGTCACGCTGCAAGATACCCCGGAAACCAACAAGGACAAAGACTCACCAAATTCGGGGGCAATAGAAGCGCTCCTAGATCGCCTAAAACAACTTGAAAAAGAAACCCAACAACAATGAGAAATTGGAAAAGATCTACAAAGAGAGGTGCGGTGATGTCGAGAATTGGAAGAAAAACTACAGCAATTGGAAGCCGATCTTAAATTAAAAGCCCTCGGGCCAATCTTGAAGAAAATTCATGCAAAGAGCAAGACCCGTTCACCAGGGAAATCATGAAAACCAAAATTCCAAAAGACTTCAAACTCCCGGATATGACCCTGTATGATGGCACCACGGACCCCAACCATCACCTCAGCAACTTCAGAAGCAGAATGTACCTTACTGACGCCCCAGATGCTGTTCGCTGTAAAGCCTTTCCAACAACTCTCACAAAGACAGCAATCTGATGGTTCGACAACCTACCCCCAAAGTCCATCTCAAGCTTTAATGACCTAGCTAAAAAATTCCTAGCCAGGTTCTCCATTCAGAAAGATAAGGCCAAGCACGCCCCCAACTTACTAGGGATCAAACAAGGAGATCGGGAGAGCCTCCGCAACTACATGGAGAGATTCAACAAAACGTGCATGGACATACAAAGTTTACCAACAGTGGCCACCATCATGGGACTCATCAACGGCCTACGAGAGGGACCTTTTAGCCAGTCTATATCAAAAAAGTACCCGACCTCCTTAGACGAAGTACAGGAACGAGCAAAAAAATATATCAACATGGAAGAAAACGCTTGGTTAGGAGAGACCTCAAAATCGGGGGCCTCCTACCGAGACAAAGACAAGGAATCCAAGAGAAAAGAAGATCGACAAGGGGAGAAAATCAAAAAATACCATAATTACACTCTTCTCAGGGCATCCCTGGTCGAGATATACAAAGAAGTCTGCCATACAGAAAAAATCCCCCCAGCACGGCCACTCAAAGGCAAAAGGGGAAGAGGAAACCGGAAGGAATATTGTGAATACCATCGAGTCCGAGGACACTCCACAAATGAATGCTTCGACTTAAAAAATATCATAGAAAAATTGGTGAGAGAAGGAAAATTAGATTGATTTCTGGCCACCCGAGATGATGATCAAAGAAAGAGACGAAGGGATGAAGATACCAAACGAACCGAACGATCACCTCGGACACCAAAGAGACATGTCCACATGATACATGGTGGATTCGCATGAGGTGGGATCTCCAAATCATCTCGCAAAAGATATCTCAAAGAAGTATATCATGTCGAGGGAAAGGAGGAAGCACTCAATATCTCGGCAATAACATTCACTAAAGGGGACGCCTCCGGCATCATCTCAGGATACGACGATCCCATGGTCATCACCATCATATTGGCAAACGCCAATCTACACCGTACCTTAATAGACCAAGGGAGTTCCGCCGACATCTTATTCGAAACAGCCTTCGATAAACTCGGCTTAGAAGAAAAAGAACTTAAAGCATATCCAAACAGTCTGTTGGGACTAGGAAATACCCCGGTTCAACCACTGGGATACATACCACTACATACAACCTTCGAAAAAGGGAACCAATCCAGGACCCTCAAAATAGACTACATCGTGGTCGATGTAAGTTCAGCTTACAATGCCCTCATAGGTTGGACAACACTCAACCAACTTGGCGCAATAGTCTCGACCCCACATCTATGTATGAAATTCCCAACTACGAAAGGAATAGCCACGATAAAAGCAGATCAAAAGATGGCACGTCACTGTTATAACAAAAGCCTAAACCTCAGAGGTGGAGGAGAAGAGTTCCACACAATCAAGCTGGGCGGAGTCCAACGACGAGAAGAGCTTCGTCCACAGCCAGAAGGTGAGATAGAGAAGATTCAGATCGGGGATACTTTAGAAAAAACAACTAATATCGGCACAATCCTAAGAGAAGATTCAAAAGAATTACAAATACAATTTTTACGAGATAATGTTGATCTCTTCGCGTGGAAAGCCGCAGACATGCCAGGAATAGACCCTAAGCTAATGAGTCATAAGTTGGCGGTCTACCCAGGATCTCGGCCGGTACAGCAGAGACGAAGAAAACTTGAGCCAAAGCGATCCCAGGCTGTGGAAGAACAAGTACAAGCACTACTAGAAGCAGGATTCATAAGAGAAGTCAAATACCCACTATGGCTAGCCAACATCGTCTTGGTGAAAAAATCAAATGGGAAGTGGCGAATGTGCACTGATTACACCGATCTCAGCAAAGCTTGTCCAAAAGATCCATACCCACTCCCAAGTATTGACGCTCTGGTAGATGCTTCCTCCGGATATAGATATCTCTCGTTTATGGACGCATACTCGGGGTACAACCAAATCTCCATGTATCCACCAGATCAAGAAAAGACCTCGTTCTTAACACCGAAAGCAAACTACTGCTACATTGTGATGCCTTTTGGTCTCAAGAATACAGGAGCTACTTATCAAAGGCTAATGAATAAAGTCTTCTCGAATCACATCGGAAAGGTCATAGAAGTCTACGTGGACAACATGCAAATAAAAACACAAAGCGAAGAGACATTATTGTCCGACCTGGCCCAAGTGTTCGACACCATAAGAAAGCATGACATGCGACTCAATCCCGCGAAATGCTCCTTTGCAGTAGAAGCGGGCAAATTCTTAGGTTTCATGCTCACACAAAGAGGAATTGAAGCAAATCCAGATAAATGTCAGGCCATACTCAACATGAAGAGCCCAACCTGTGTCAAAGAAGTACAGTAACTCAATGGGAGATTGGCCGCCCTATCCTGATTCTTAGCAGGAGCTGCGATAAGATCTCTCCCCTTCTATGCTACTTTAAGAAAGGGAAAACAGTTCGAATGGACAACAAAATGTGAGCAAGCCTTCCAAGACTTTAAGAAGTTCTTAGGACGGCCACCTATCCTATCTCGACCACGAGAAGGAGAACCACTCATATTATATCTCGCAGTAGGAAGCCGGGAAATAGCCTCAGCACTAGTCAGAGAAGACGAAAATGGACAACAACCCGTCTACTTCATTAGCAAAGCACTACAGGGATCCGAGCTGAACTACCAGAAAATAGAAAAATTCGCCTATACTCTCATTTTAACATCCCGACGACTCTGCCCTTACTTCCAGGCTCACACCATTAAGGTTCGAACTAACCAGCCCTTAAAAGGAATATTGCAGAAAACAGATTTAGCAGGCAGAGTTCTACAATGGGCAGTCGAGCTTTCAGAGTTTGACCTCCAATATGAAGCTCGGACGGCCATCAAATCACAGTATCTGGCCGACTTTATCGCAGAATTCACAAATGCCTGGAAACCCTCACAGAATGGAATCTCTATGTGGACGGTTCTTCAAATAAAACTGGAAGCGGCGCAGGCGTAATAATAGAAAGCAACCAAGGAACCCAAGTTGAGCTCTCCCTCAAGTTCGGGTTCTCGGCCTCAAATAACCAGGCGGAATATGAAGCATTGTTAGCTGGTTTGAAGCTGGCTGAAGAGGTGGGAGCTCAAAAACTCAACATTTTCAACGATTCACAAGTGGTCACATCACAAATAACAGGGAGCTACCAAGCCAAAGATCCCACCATGAAAAAGTATTTGGATAAGACCAAGGAACAGCTCGGACAAATCGGGGAATATAAGATCTGCCACATACCCCGCGAACAAAATGCCCGAGCTGACGCACTCTCGAAACTAGCCAGCACCAAACCAGGGGGCAACAATAGAATCCTCATCCAAGAAATGTTACAAAATCCGTCAATCTCGAAAGAGGAAAAAGTCCTAGCCATAGTAAACCAGGACCAAGGATGGATGACCCCCAGAATCAACTACCTCAAAACAGGAACACTCCCCACAGAAGAAAATGAGGCAAAGAGGTTAAAAATGGAGGCACAGTACTACACCATCATAAACAACATCCTGTACAAAAGAGGGATCTCAGTACCATTATTAAAATGCGTGCCGACCTCCCACACAAAGAAGCGTTAGAAGAAGTACACGGCGGCATTTGTGGCAATCATCTCGGAGCACGGGCCCTCGCCAAAAAAGTACTCCAGACAAAGTTTTATTGGCCAACATTACAGAAAAAAGCCACATAATTTGTAAAGACATGTCCACCATGTCAGAAACATGCCAACTTTCACATTGCCCCACCAGAAGAGCTCATCAGCGTGACTTTGCCTTGGCCGTTTGCAAAATGGGGACTCGATCTTCTCGGCCCCTTTCCCCAGGGATCAGGACAAGTTAAATTTCTCATAGTAGGGGTAGATTACTTTACAAAGTGGATCGAGGCAGAACCCCTAGCCAATGCCACCACCCAAAGAAGCCGGAAATTCTTATATAGAAACATTGTCACAAGGTTCGGAGTTCCATATTCAATAACCACAGACAATGGCACTCAATTCACAGATGCAAGCTTCAGAAAACTAGTAGCCGACTTGAATATAAAGCACCAGTACACCTCCGTCGAACATCTACAGGCCAATGGACAGACCGAAGCCGCCAACAAAGTCATATTGGCCGGGTTAAAATGGAGATTACAAGATGCAAAGGGAGCCTGGGCATAAGAGCTTCCACAGGTCCTATGGGCATATCGAACGACGCCATATTCCACCACAAAGGAATCCCCCTTCCGGTTAGCATACGGAATAGAGGCAATGATTCCAGTAGAGATTGAGGAAAGATCACCTAGAGTAGTTCATTACAATGAGGGAGCAAACTCCCAACTTCAGAGGGAAGAGCTCGACCTACTACCTGAAATCCAAGAAAGAGCTCAGATCAGGGAGGAAGCTCTAAAGCGCCGAATGGCTTCCAGATATAATCAAAGGGTAGTACCGAGAAGTTTTGCAGAGAATGATCTTATCCTAATCTGAAATGACATTGGAACAACTCGACCAGGAGAAGGAAAGCTGGCAGCAAACTGGAAAGGACCCTACCGAGTTATAGAAGTACTTGGGAAGGGCTACTACAGACTGTCCGAACTCGATGGACGAGAGCTTCCCAGATCATGGCACGCCTGCAACCTAAGAAGGTACTACAGTTAGAAAAGGTAAAGAATCTCATTATTGGATGCACTTTTTTTCCTGAAAAGGTTTTTTATTGAGGCACCAGGTTGAGACCTAGACACTATCCGACTTAAAAGGATGAAAAAATTCCCACACGTATATTTTCGCACTTTTCTTTGAATAAAATTTATTTAGATATTCTACAAGATTTCAAGACGTATTAATCTGAAGTATTCATCATCCGATTATAAAGCAACAAATCGGCAGAAAGTGAAAAACAATTTCACTGCACAATCACGATAAAGATAACCGCCCGATAAAGGTGAAAACGCGATTCACCCAAAAGACGATCTAAAGATGCCAACCACTTTCTACAAATCGGCAAAGATGAACACAGAATAATGTAAGAAGTTATCGAAAGCAATCCAAAAAAGAACCTGACGAGGTCTTGCGGATTGCTAAAATAATAACTTAAAGACTGGCCGACCTTCAGAAGTCGGACCAAGTCAACCCAAGTTATAAGTAAACACTGGAAAGAGGTCTGGCCAACCCTATTAAAGAGGATTTCTTTAACTTAGAAAGAGATCGACCTAACAAAGTCGGTTTCCTACAAAACAAAGTTATAAAAGTAATCCCTGAAAGAGACTGACAAAGGTCCAAGAAAGAGGATTACAAAAATAACTTAGAAAGAGATCGACCTAACGAAGTCGGTTTCCTACAAAACAAAGTTATAAAAGTAATCCCTGAAAGAAACCTGACAAAGGTCCAAGAAAGAGGATTACAAAAATAACTTAGAAAGAGATCGATCTAACGAAGTCGGTTTCCTACAAAACAAAGTTATAAAAGTAATCCCTGAAAGAGACCTGACAAAGGTCCAAGAAAGAGGATTACAAAAATAACTTAGAAAGAGATCGACCTAACGAAGTCGATCTCCTACAAAACAAGTTATAAAAGTAATCCCCGAAAGAAACCTGATAAAGGACCAAGAAAGGGGATTACAGAAATAACTTAGAAGGGGACCAACGCAAGGAATCGGTTACGGAGCGCCAAAAACACGTACAAAAGCGAGAAAACCGAGAAATAAGTCGGACCCACACAGACACAACCTCAAAGGATCCAAGCTATAAACAATACGTACAAAGCAATCCAAAGAGGTCGAGAAGGTTCCAACATTCTAAGAAAACAGAAGAGATAACAAGTCAAAAACCTTGATATAATCTACAAAGTTATAAAGCCTCGGAGGCCATCAAAACCTGCTTTAAAAGGATAGCGAGCTACTCTTTGTTTTTCAAAATAAAAGTTGCTAAAACAAGCAACTAGAAAACGTCAACAAATAAACAAAAAGTTTTAAGAGCCCACAAGCTGGGCCAACAACATAAATATCCAGAAAGAGATCAGCAAGCATCAGGAGCCTTCTTGGCAGCATCAGGACAAGGAGAAGGAGGACGAGTCTGAATAGGCACAGCGTCTATAGTTCTATCCTCCCGGTTCAGAACCTGCCAATCCGAATCAGGTGCAACCGGAGGAGCAGAAGAGGTCGACACTTTGGCAGAGGACACAGGGGGAGGATCAGCATCATCATCACCCTTGTCATCAGGGACAATCTTGCCATCCCTAACAACATTTTCCAGGCTGAAAGGGGTGAGATCGGCCTCGGGAGCAATGACCCGAACTTGCTCATTCAAGTTCTCGTAAGCAGCCATCACGCTGCCAACGAGATGACCTTGGAGCTCAGAATAATCTTCCCGGGCATTGTCCAACTCCCCCCTCAGGCGCATTACCTCCCGATAAGACGTAACGTAACTCTCCTTATGCATCATGGCTGTATCCTCGGCCAACCTCAAAGAAGCTGCCAGTGAAAGAGAACTCGCCTTCTCGTTCTCTAGATCCTTCTCCAACTTGGTCACCTTTACTTCAAGTTCCTCCTTCAGCTCCCTCATCCAGTCAAACTTCTGCTTTGCCTCTTCCATAAATGCTTTGGTGGCATGGAGAGGAAGATTCTGAGTAGTCCGGTATATAGCAGCTGCCATATATGCCATCTTTATGTTATTTCGGGCCATAAATTCCAAATGATGCAGGATGGACACATCGTCCATGGAGAGGGTACCATAGGGACCAATTTGTTGATCCAAAAATTCAATGGCATTAAAATCGGGATCATTGAGGTCGAAAGGCTCAGCTGTTTTTTGTTTTTTATTGGGAGGAGCAACAGAAGGAGCAGCAGAAGTAGGGTGAGGATCCACCAGACGAACTCGGGGAGTAGGGATCACCTTCTTCACCCCAGGGGAACTCGGCACAGACGGCTTCACGCACACTTGGGAGGATCCTTCCCCAGCCACCTTAGCCGAGATGTTTCTAGCAACAGTCGCCCTCTGTGCTCTTTTAAAAGCTTTCATGGATTCATTATTCTTCATTGCCTCTGCAAATAAAATAGAAATTAAGTTACAAGTCGGAAAAGACAGTCACAAGCAATATAAATAGATAAAAAAGGAAACACAAAATACCCAGCTCAGATTGAAGAAGAGAGGGATTGGTTAGAAATTTCTTTGTGTTGAGATGGGGAGGTTGACCCCAGTGTTCTTCCAAGACAGTCACAAAGGCTCGCTCAGCCTCATCCAACATTTCCCATGTATATCAGGACACCCTTACATCTTTTGCCATTCCAAGGGAAAAGTAGGCTCGTCATTTTCATCCAGAAAGAAGGGCCGAGCTCCTTCAACAGCTCGGACCTTGAAAAAGTAGTTTTTAAAATCGTGGAATGACTCATCAAACATGGAAAAGACCTTCTTTCCCTGGGTAGAGCAAAAGGAGACCCAAGCTACCTTCTTTTTTACCACTACGGGCTTAGTCAAGACAAAGAGATAGAAAAAGAGAGATTGGGAAGCAGGGATACCAAAACCATTGCACAACAATTGAAAAATCTTTATGAAACCCCAGGAATTAGGGTGAAGTTGAGAGGGGGCGACATTACAGGACCATAACAGGTCAGCCTCAAATTTAGTAAAAGGAAGGGTGATACCCAGCTGACCAAAGAAAAAGTCATAAACATAGAAGAAAGGGCGATCGTCAACAACCCGAGTAAAGAAGCAGACTCTCTCGTCAGAAGAGGGAGGGATAAGTTCATAGTTCTTCTCATCACCAGGATTACTACAGACACTATGAAACTGCCTAAGCTGCGCGCAAAACTCAGAATCAACCAAAGAGACACACATAAGAACCATCAAGTCCACCCAATTGACCATGCCCTCAGGGACCTGGGAAGGCATCTCTACATCGTTATTTCAGGAAGACATGAGGCCAACTAAATCCTACAAAAAGAAAAGAAGAGCGGATTACTTAAAAAACATCTTGGATGAGGGACAAAACAACTCGATGGACGGACAAACATAAAAGGAAAACCCTAAGACTCAAGCCAAAAGTCCTGGGGCATCCCTTGGAGGCAGTAACAAAGCAAGGTTTTTTAAGAAATCCCTACAACTCACGTCGTGACACTCATCAAAAAGAAAATAAAGTCTCAAAGGATACAAAGGAAGTAAAAACACAAAGTTGCCACCCTTCTATAGTTTATCAGCAAAAGCATTGTCAAAAACACCAAAAAATGCCAAGCAGAAAAACAGCAAAGACGCAAACTTTTTCAGAATCAAGCAAAAAATCATCAGCGAAGGCACAAGCAGAAACGGCGACAACATAAAGAAAAAGATTCAAGCAACAAAAAAAAGATTCGCACCAAAAACGAAAAAATTCCAGAGCATGCAACAATCAGGCATGATAAAAGCAGAAAGACCCAAACTTCCTCTAAACAAAATGCAAACTTTCCACATATAAGGAAACAAAAGAATGAAAAAACAAACCTGGAAAAAAGTAGAAGAAAACCTCGAAAGCCGAAAGAACAGAAGCCACAAAGCCACCCCTCGAAAATGGAAAACTGCGGAGGAAAAAACCTGGAAATCACCCCTCTTCCACAGAAAGTAGCGATAAAACAGACGGAAGAAGCTACGAAAGAAACAGAAAATGAGAGAGTAAAGGGAGAAGTTACAAAGAAGAAGTGAAGAAGAGAAACCCTTTTTTGATTGAGAAATTCAAATAAAAGACCAAGAGAAAATGGGGCAGTTAATGCCAATTAAATGCAGATATTAAAACCTTCTCGCGTTCCCAAAAAAGCGCTGATATAAAAGCGCGCGCTTTTAGAGGAAAACGTTCTACATTCAAAAGATTCTACATAAGGAAGAAATCGAAGAAATGCTTGAAAGGCGGTTTCATTGAAGATGCGTTGACCTCAACTCAAAGATAAAGATAAGATAAGATAACTAACTTATCTTATCCAAAAGGTCACATCTCATCATTATAAATACGCTGGAGCACCCAGGTATAACTCATACTCTGATTCTACATAAAACCTGCTTAATACCCTTGCTAACTTAAGCATCGGAGACCCTTGCAGGTACCCCCCACCCTTCGGTGACAGAGGATCAGCAGCACCATCAGTCCAACAAGTCGGACGTACTAGCTTCAGCTGTCATCCACCTGCCGGACACACCAGCTACGACCAGTACGGAATATCTCGTCCGAGATCGACCTCCAGTTTCAGGTAACCCTCGGAACACTTCCAAAAATCCGAGAAAGAGCTCGGATCAGGGAGGAGGCGTTAAAATGTCAAGTGGCCTTAAGATACAATCGAAAGGTAGTACAGCAAAATTTCGTCAACAACGATCTCATCCTAATCCGAAATGATATCGGAACAAGACGACCTAGAGAGGGAAAACTGGCAGCTAACTGGAAAGGACCCTACCAAGTCACAAAGGTCCTGGGGAAAGGCTACTACAGGGTGTCCGAACTCGAGGGGCGAGAGCTACCAAGGTCATGGCACGCCTGCAACCTAGGAAGGTATTATAGTTAGGAAGTAATAAAGGATCTTAGGCCAAAGGTGCACTCTTTTTCCTGAAAAGGTTTTTTAACGAAGCACCAAGCCAAGATCTGCAAATCTACCTAACTTAAGAGGGTAAAAACCCTGTATGTCCACTTTCTATTTGAATAAAACTTTTCAAATTTTTTCTACAAAGCCTCTCTACAGCTCGGCAATGTGAAAATCAAATTCACCGCCTGACCACGATGAAAACCAAATTCATCGTCTAATTTCGACAAAGATAGACAAAAAGTGAACACTAAATTCACTGCTTGATCAAGACAAAGCTACAGGTCGGCAAGGTGAAGATCAAACTCACTGTCCGATAAAAAGTAATCCATAAGTTGAGGCCTGGCCAGCCCTGACTAAAAAATGGATTACTAGAAATAACTTGAGACGGACCGACATGAAGAAGTCGGACCAATCGACCTTGGGATGGACCGACATGAATAAGTCGAACCAATCGACCAAAGCGATAAAAAGTTTATAAAAAAGTGATCCATAGAAAGAGGCTTGATTAGGTCTGAGAAAAAATGGATCACTAAAAATAAGTTAGGACGGACCGACATGAAGAAGTCGGACCCAACTAATCAAAGCGACAAAGTTATAAAAAATAATTCATAGAAAGAGGCCTGATTAGCCCTTATCAAAAGTGGATTACTAGAAATAACTTAGAAGGGACCGACATGAAAAATTCGGCCCAAGCCGATCAAAGGCGATAGAGTTATAAAAAGTAAATCCAAAAAAATAGACCTGGCGAGGTCCAACTAAAAATGGATTACTAGAAATAACTTAGAAGGGACTGACATGAAAAAGTCAGCCCAAGCCGATCAAAGGTGACAGAGTTATAAAAAGTAAATCTATAAAAAGAGACCGGCGAGGTCCAACTAAAAATGGATTACTAGAAATAACTCAAAAGATTCAACGAAAGGAGTCGACCGACAGAAGGCGTGCGTTAGAAAGGATACAGCTCAACCCAAAGAACGCCACGACCTCACCCAAAATCAACTCACAAGTGTTCTATGAGAATGCTAAAGAAGAACAATCGAACAAGGCTAGCCTCAAAAGGTCACTTCGACCAAAGTAGGAAATAAACAAACACAAAGGCAATAAAAAAGAGGTCGGACAGCAGAAAGCTCCAGCACTCTTAAGATTCCTGGAAAGTTCTAGAAAAATTGCAAACAAACACATTAAGAAGAAAAGCAAACCTACTATAAAGACTTAAGAAGGCCACCGAAAAATGACCTTAAGAGCTCAAAAGCATTTGTTTTTCACAACAAGTTGCTAACAAAAGCAGCAAAAATGCCAAAGTCAAAAGAACTACAAGTTATAAAAATCCAGAATTTCAAGGACCCACAAACCGGGCCATAAGATACCAAAACAGAAACTACAAAGGAGGCAAAGATGCCCCAGTGGCTGCATCCCGAGGTGAAGGAGGACGAGTCGCAAGAGAGATGGCATCAACTGTTCCATCAGGAAGAGTCAAAATGTGAACATCAAGATCCAACTCATCACGGGTGACCTCGAGTGCAGGAGTTGGAGAAGTCGGGGCAACAGAAGCTTTGGCAGATGGCGCAGGAGGAGGATCTACATCATCATCATCATCATCATCATCTGGGGTAGGGACGATCTTCCCATCTTCTACAATATTGTCCAAACTGAAGAGAGTCAGATCGAGCTCGGTGCAAGAACTCGAACCTGAGCCTTCAAGTTTTCATAGGCAGAAGTCACACTGCCCACGAGATGGCCCTGGAGTTTGGCGTAATCAGCTTGAGAGATTCCAGTCTCTCTCTAAGCTCTGCCATCTCACTGTAAGTCCGGATATAGCCCTCTTTTTGCTTCTGTGCCATTTTCTCAGCCAGATTTGCAAAAGCTACTGCAGCAGTAGCCCGAGTCTTCTCACCTTCCAACTCCTTCTCTAGCTTTGCCACTTTTTTCTCAAGCTCCTTCTTCAACCCATTGATCCTATCAAATTCTGACTTGGCCTCCTCCATAAAAGCCTTTGTTGCATGAAATGGGATGTCCTGAGCAGTGCGGAACAAAGCTTCACCTCTGTGTGCCATCTTAACACTACTCCGGGTGATGAAACTAGGTGGTTAAGAATGGACACATCATTCATAGGAAGTTGGCCATAAAGGGCGATTTGATTATCAACAAACCCCACAGCATCAAAGTCAGGGGCGTCGAGTTTAAAAGTTTCAACAGTCCTCTGTTTTTTTGGAAGAGGGCCGGCAGTGGGAGAAGAGGTGGCAGCAGAAGTTTGGGGAGGATCAACCAAATGAACCTGAGGAGTAGGGATCACCCTCCTCGGCCCAGAAGTGCCCGAGGTTGTCTTTTTAGGAGGAACCTGAGAGGATCCTTCCCCAGCAGCCTTGGCCGAGACTTTCTGGGCAGCTGTAGCTTTTATCGCCTTCTTAAAGGCCTTCATGGAATCATTGTTCTTAACCATCTCTGAAAAAACACAACAAAAACTAAGTTACAAAACTGGAAGAAAAGAAACAAAAGCAAGTAAACAGAGCAAAGAAAAAAGAAGTCGACCACTACCCAGCTCAACTTGGAGAAGGGAGGGGTCCCCTAAGAATTTCTTTGTGTCGAGATGGGGGGTTGCCCCCAAATCTCCTCCAACACACTTACAAAAGCCTGCTCAACCTCATCAAGCATCTCCCACGAATATCTAGACACCACAACATTCTTTTGGTAGCATAAGGGGAAGGCAAGTTCATTATTCGACCCTAGGAAAAATGGTCGAGCTCCCTCAACAGCTCGGACCTTAAAAAAGTAGTTCTTAAAGTCTCTAAAGGATTCGTCATACATAGAAAACACTTTTTTCCCTTGGGCAGACCGGAAAGATATCCAAGAAGCTTTCTTTTTGGAAGTCCCAGGTTTGGTCAAAACAAAGAGGTAAAGAAAGAGAGTTTGAGAAGGATTGACATCCAATTCTCGGCACAGCAGCTGAAAGATCTTAATAAAGCCCCAGGAGTTCGGATGGAGTTGGGACAGAGCTACATTACATGACCACAGTAAATTGATCTCGAAAGAGGTAAAAGGAAGGGTAATGTTCATTTGGCTAAAAAAGTAATCATAAGCATAAAAGAAGGGGCATTCCCCTGGGTCAGAGAAGGAAAGCAAACCCACTCGTCGGAGTCAGGCGCTACCAACTCGTAGTTCTTCTCCTGATCCCTACTACTACATATCCAATGATGTTTTCTAAGCTCCGCACGGTATTCAGAGTTAACCATCGAAATTCACATCAGGATGAAGGAGTCCAGCTAGTCAGATATGCCCTCGGGGACTTTGGAGGATGTCTCGACAATATTTTTGCGAGAAGACATGAGTCAACTAGTCCTACAGTAAGAAAAATAAAAGTGGGTTACTAACCAAAACAACTCGGACAAATATGGATATAACTCAGACTAAAGCATACAACAGCGGAAGGAGCCCCCATGACTCACACCAAGATCTAGGGGCATCCTTTGGAGGCAGTAACAGAGTAAAGACTCAGGAAAAATCTACAAGTCTACGTCTCGATATCTCTCAACAAGAAAATAACCCTCTTTCAACAAGCAACACGCTGAAAAGAAAGTCATGAATTAAAAAGTCATCAAAATCGACAAATCAAAGAATTTATCAGCAAAAAGAACTATCGACATCAAACATGCAAAGCGGAAATCATCAAAGACGCAACCTTTTTCAAAATCAAACAGGTTCACTACTTCAAGCTACAAACAGAAAAAGATCAAGATCCTTCTCTAACAAAATAACGATTCATCAAAGAAACCCTCAGAGCACACAGATGCATGACGAATGCAGAAAAGATTCAAGCTTTCTAACACGAAGCCAAGCAAGATCAAAACTTTTCAAGCATGAAATAGCGCGGAAAGAAAGAGGAAGAAAAAAGGACCAACCTGTAAAGTAAGAAGGCGATGAAGGCGGAAGCAAATGGCGAGCCCACACCAACGATCAGTTCCGAAAGCAAGGAGAGCATGAAGACATGAAAAATTGGTAGCAAGAGAAACAAAGAGTCACAGACGAAACAGAGGGGCAAAGAGAAAGGGGGAAGTTATAGTAAGCAAGAGAAAGAGAAACGGAAAAGGGAAATCTTTGGTGAAATTCAAAATGAAATGAGAAAGTGGGAGGCAAAAAAAACGGCGAAGGGAAAAGTTAATGGGTTTTTAAACCCTCGCACGTTTCCAAGAAAGTACAAAACGTGTGCAATAAATAAAAAGAAATGTTCCACATTCAAAGCCACTAATAGTAGTTCTACAAGCGGGCCCAACAAAGAATTCTCGAGCTCGGCTTCTCCAAGAAGAGGTTAAAAGTCTGAAAGGACACGACCTCAAAGGAAAGACCACGCTCGAGCAGGGGCGCTGTTCATGCCCTGGGTCGAGCTGTATAACCCGGGCTGATTGACAACAAGTCGACCAACCTCTTCATGTCAGAATTATCCAACCTCTTCTCAAAGAGTTCGGCCAAAGCACCAGAGGAGCCTAAAAAGGGCCCAAATAGAGGAATACGACCCAAGTCCAAAGGCAGCCCAAGCCTAGGAAGATAATGGCGGTTCCCTTAAAAATGAAGATAACTCTACTCAAAGATAAGATAATTATCTTATCTCCAGAATGGCCACTCCACACCATTATAAATACACTGGAGCACCCAGGTATAACTCATACTCTGATTCTAATAAAAACCTGTTTAATACCCTTGCAAACTTAAGCATCGGAGTCCCTTGCAGGTACTACCACCCTCCGATGACGAAGGATCAGCACCACCACCAAGTCCAACAAGTCGGACACGGCAGCTCTCTGGCCACCATCATCAAGTCAGACACAACAGCGCCGACCAGTACAAAAGATCTCGTCCGAGATCGACCTACAGTTTCAGGTAACCCTCGGAAAAATTTCTAAATCAAATTCTTGTAGCAACAATATCCAACGTATCAACCTTGGTTTGGACTCCTTTATAGCTAATAAATATTTTAGAAATGGTCTGAGTACACTACCACCTTAGTACCAAGTAAGTAGGCTCAAAATTAATCCAGAGCAAAAACAATAGCTAGAAGCTCTTTTTCAGTGGTAGTGTAATTAGAATGAGCAGCGTCTAATGTCTTAGACGCATAAGCAATTACAAAAGGATCCTTACCTTCACTCTGAGCCAGCGCTGCTCCTACTACATGGTTGGAGGCGTCACACATAATCTCAAAAAAGCTAGCTCCAGTCTGGTCCTCTCACAATCGGAGCTTGAGTCAAGGCGATCTTCAGCTTATCAGACGCTTCCATACAGTCCTCACTCAGCTCAAATTCAACATCCTTCTATAGCAGTCTAGATAAAGGTAAAGCTACCTTACTGAAGTCCTTGATAAATCTCCGATAAAAACCTGCATTGCCAAGGAACGAACGGACTTCCCTCACGGAGGAAGGGTAAGGCAAACTAGAAATGACATTTACCTTCGCTGGATCTACAGAAATACTAGTATTAGAGACAACGTGTCCTAGAACAATACCTTGTTTAACCATAAAATGACATTTTTCAAAGTTCAATACAAGGTTTGAACTAACACACCTGTCTAATACTCTGGCTAAACTATCCAAGCAAAGGTTGAAAGAATCACCAAACACACTAAAATCATCCATGAAAACTTCCATACAGTCTTCAAGAAAATCTAAGAAAATGCTCATCATGCATCTTTGGAATGTAGCCGGTGCATTACATAAGCCAAAAGGCATTCTCTTATATTCATACGTTCCAAAGGGACATGTAAAAGTAGTTTTCTCCTTATCTTCAGGAGCTATATGAATCTGAAAATATCCAGTATAACCATCTAAAAAGCAGTAGTGTGATTTACCTAACAGGCAATCTAGCATCTGATCAATAAAAGGCAATGGGTAGTGATCCTTGCGAGTAGCATGGTTGAGGCGCCTGTAATCAATGCACACTCTCCAGGCATTCTGCACTCTAGTTGTTATGAGCTCTCCTTGCTTATTCTTCACTGTTGTGACTCCAGACTTCTTGGGAACCACTTGTACTGGACTGACCCATTCGCTATCTGAGATAGGGTAGATGATGACTGCTTCAAGTAATCTGGTCACTTCCTTCTTGACAACTTCCAAGATAGTGGGGTTAAGCCGCCTTTGAGGTTGATGGACAGGCCTTTCTCCCTTTTCTAAAAATATTCGGTGTTGGTGCACGAAATTGTGATCATCAATGATGCCATCAATATGGTACGCTTAATTGCAATCTCAACTCTTTATCACAACTTCGCACAACTAACCAGCAAGTGCACTGGGTCATCCAAGTAATAAACCTTACGCGAGTAAGGGTCGATCCCACGGAGATTGTTGGTATGAAGCAAGTTCTGGTCATCTTGTAGATCTCAGTCAGGCGGATTCAAATGGTTATGGAGGATTAATAATTAAAAGATGAATAAAACATAAAGATAGAGATACTTATGTAATTCATTGGTGAGAATTTCAGATAAGCGTATGGAGATGCTTCGTCCCTTCCGTCTCTCTGCTTTCCTACTGTCTTCATCCAATCCTTCTTACTCCTTTCCATGGCAAGCTGTATGTTGGGCATCACCGTTGTCAATGGCTACAATCCCGTCCTCTCAGTGAAAATGTTCAACGCGCTCTATCACAGCACGGCTATTCATCTGTCGATAGGTGAGAATGATGATGAGTGTCACGGATCATCACATTCATCAAGTTGAGGAGCAAGTGATATCTTAGAACAAGAATAAGCTGAATTGAATAGAAGAACAATAGTAATTGCATTAATATTCGAGGTACAGCATAGCTCCACACCTTAATCTATGGTGTGTAGAAACTCCACCGTTGAAAATACATAAGAACAAGGTCTAGGCATGGCCGTGAGGCCAGCCCCCATGATCTAAGAATTAGATGTCCAAAGATGAAAATACAATAGCAAAAGGTCCTATTTATAGAGAACTAGTAGCTTAGAATTTACAAAAATGAGTAAATGACGTAAAAATCCACTTCCGGGCCCACTTGGTGTGTGCTTGGGTTGAGCATTGAAGCTTCTATGTGTAGAGACTTTTCTTGGAGTTAAACGCCAGCTTTTGTGCCAGTTTGGGCGTTTAACTCCCACTTCTGTACTAGTTCCGGCATTAAACGCCGGGCAGTCTTGAGCTGATTTGGAATGCCGGTTTGGGCCATCAAATCTCGGACAAAGTATGGACTATTAAATATTGCTGGAAAGCCCAGAATGTCTACTTTCTAACGCAATTGAGAGCGTGCCAATTGGGCTTTTCTAGCTCCAGAAAATTCACTTCGAGTGCAGGAAGGTCAGAATCCAACAGCATCTGCAGTCCTTTCAGAAACTCATAGTAAAGTCCAGAAAAGTGAATTTTAAATAAAAACTATTAAAAATATAATAAAAACTAACTAAAACATACTAAAAACAATGCCAAAAAGCGTATAAATTATCCGCTCATCGCAACACCAAACTTAAATTGTTGCTTGTCCCCAAGTAACTGAAAATCAGATAGGATAAAAAAAGAGAATATACAATGAATTCCAAAAATATCTATGAAGATCAGTATTAATTAGATGAGCGGGGCTTTTAGCTTTTTTCCTCTGAACAGTTTTGGCATCTCACTTTTTCTTTTGAAGTTCAGAATGATTGGCTTCTATAGGAACTCAGAATCCAGATAGTGTTATTGATTCTCCTAGTTAAGTATGTTGATTCTTGAACACAGCTACTTCATGAGTCTTGGCCGTAGCCCAAAGCACTCTGTTTTCCAGTATTACTACCGGATACATCCATGCCACAGACACATAACTGGGTGAACCTTTTCAGATTGTGACTCAGCTTTGCTAGAGTCCCCAATTAGAGGTGTCCAGGGTTCTTAAGCACACTCTTTTTGCTTCGGATCACGACTTTAACCGCTCAGTCTCAAGTTTTCACTTGACACCTTCACGCCACAAGCACATGGTTAGGGACAGCTTGGATTAGCCGCTTAGGCCAGGATGTTATTCCTGTAGGCCCTCTTATCCACTGATGCTCAAAGCCTTGGATCCTTTTTATTTTTACCCTTGCCTTTTAGTTTAAAGGGCTATTGGCTTTTTCTACTTGCACTTTCTTTTTCTTTCTCTCTCTATTTTTTTAGAATTCACTGCTTTTTCTTGCTTCAAGAATCATTTTTATGATTTTTTAGATCCTCAGTAACATGTCTCCTTTATCATCATTCTTTCAAGAGCCAACAATTTTAACATTCATGAACAACAAATTCAAAAGATATATGCACTGTTCAAGCATACATTCAGAAATCAAAAGTATTGCCACCACATCAAAATAATTAATCTATTATAAAATTCAAAGTGATGGCGGCTTGTTCTTCCTCTTGAAGATCTTATGGAGTTCTTGAGCTCCTCAATGTCTCTTCCTTGCCTTTGTTGCTCCTCTCTCATGATTCTTTGATCTTCTCTAATTTCATGGAGGAGGATGGAATGTTCTTGGTGCTCCACCCTTAGTTGTCCCATGTTGGAACTCAATTCTCCTAGGGAGGTGTTGATTTGCTCCCAATAATTTTGTGGAAGAAAGTGCATCCCTTGAGGCATCTCAGGGATTTCATGATGAGGAATTTCCTCATGCTCTTGTCCATGAGTAGGATCTCTTGTTTGAAAGGGACCTCGGGGATCACCTTCTTCTTGGCCACAATTTCATAGAAGTGGTCATAATGCACCCTTGAGATGAATTTCTCCATCTCCCATGACTCGGAGGTGGAAGCTTTTGCCTTCCCTTTCCTCTTTCTAGAGGTTTCTCCGGCCTTAGGTGCCATAAATGGTTATGGAAAAATAAAAAGCAACGCTTTTACCACACCAAACTTAGAAGGTTTGCTCGTCCTCGAGCAAAAGAAGAAAGAAAGGAGTAGAAGAAGAAGAAAGATAGGAGATGGAGGGGGAGGCTTTGGCCATTATGGGTGGGTTTGGGAGGGAAAGTGGTTTGAATTTGAATGGTGAGGTAGGTGAGGTTTATGAAGGATGGATGTGAGTGGTGAAGAGAATGGTGGGATTTGATAGGTGAGGGGTTTTTGGGGAAGAGGTATTGAGGTGATTGGTGAATGGGTGAAGAAGAGAGAGATGAGTGGGTGAAGAAGAGAGAGAGTGGTGGGGTAGGTGGGGATCCTGTGGGGTCCATAAATCATGAGGTGTCAAGGATAGCTCATTCCTGCACCAAGTGGCGTGCAAAAATGCCTTTTCTACCAATTCTGGCGTTAAACGCCAGGCTGCTGCCCCTTTCTGGTGTTTAACGCCAGCTTCTTGCCCATTCCTGGCGTTAAACGCCAGTCTGGTGCCCCTTTCTAGCATTAAACGCCCAGAATGGTACCAGACTGGGCGTTAAACGCCCATTTTGCTGTCTTCACTGGCGTTTAAATGCTAGCAAGTTTTCCTCCAGGGTGTGCTATTTTTCTTTCTGTTTTTCATTTTTTGCTTTTTTCAATTGATTTTGTGACTTCACATGATCATCAACCTACAGAAAACATAAAATAACAAAAGGAAAATAGATAAATATAACATTGGGTTGCCTCCCAACAAGCGCTTCTTTAATGTCAGTAGCTTGACAGTAGGCTCTCATGGAGCCTCATAGATACTCAGAGCAATGTTGGAACCTCCCAACACCAAACTTAGAGTTTGACTGTGGGGGTTCAACACCAAACTTAGAATTTGGTTGTGGCCTCCCAACACCAAACTTAGAGTTTGACTGTGGGGGCTCTGTTTGACTCTGGTTTGAGAGAAAATCTTCATGCTTCCTCTCCATGGTTACAGAGGGATATCCTTGAGCCTTAAACACAAGGGATTCTTCATTCACTTGAATGATCAATTCTCCTCTGTCAACATCAATCATAGCCTTAGCTATGGCTAGGAAGGGTCTGCCAAGGATGATGGATTCATCCACGCACTTCCCAGTCTCTAGGACTATGAAATCAGTAGGGATGTAATGGTCTTCAATCTCTACCAGAACATCCTCTAGGGAGATTCTTGTAGCTTGTACCTCAAAGATCCCTAGCTTCTCCATTATAGAGAGAGGCATGAGGTTTATGCTTGACCCTAGGTCACACAGGGCCTTCTCAAAGGTCATGGCGCCTACTGCACAGGATATTAAGAACTTCCCAGGGTCCTGTCTCTTTTGAGGTAATCTCTGCCTAGTCAAGTCATCCAGTTCTTTGGTGAGCAAAGGGGGTTCGTCCTTCCATGTCTCATTACCAAATAACTTGTCATTTAGCTTCATGATTGCTCTAAGGTACTTAGACACTTGCTCTTCAGTGACATCTTCATCCTCTTCAGAGGAAGAATACTCATCAGAGCTCATGAATGGCAGAAGTAAATCCAATGGAATCTCTATGGTCTCAGTGTGAGCCTCAGATTCCCATGGTTCCTCATTAGGGAACTCATTGGAGGCCAGTGGACGTTCATTGAGGTCTTCCTCAGTGGCGATCATTGCCTCTTCCTCCTCTCCAAATTCAGCCATGTTGATGGCCTTACACTCTCCTTTTGGATTCTCTTCTATATTGCTTGGAAGAGTACTAGGAGGGAGTTCAGTAACTTTCTTACTCGGCTGACCCACTTGTGCCTCCAAATTTCTAATGGAGGACCTTGTTTCAGTCATGAAACTTTGAGTGGTTTTAACTAGATCAGAGACTATAGTTGCTTAGTCAGAGGAGTTCTGCTTAGAATTCTCTGTCGGTTGCTGAGAAGATGATGGAAAAGGCTTGCCATTGCTAAACCTGTTTCTTCCACCATTGTTGTTGTTGAAGCCTTGTTGAGGCCTCTGTTGGTCCTTCCATGAGAGATTTGGATGATTTCTCCATGAAGGATTATAGGTGTTTCCATAGGGTTCTCCCATGTAATTCACCTCTTCCATTGATGGGTTCTCAGGATCATAAGCTTCTTCAGATGAAGCGTCCTTAGTACTGCCTGGTGCAGCTTGCAGTCCAGACAGACTTTGAGAAATCATATTGACTTGCTGAGTCAATATTTTGTTCTGAGCCAATATGGCATTCAGAGTATCAATCTCAAGAACTCCTTTCTTCTGATTCGTCCCATTATTCACAGGATTCCTTTCAAAAGTGTACATGAATTGGTTATTTGCAACCATTTCAATGAGTTCTTGAGCTTCTGCAGGCATCTTCTTTAGATGAAGAAATCCTCCAGCAGAGCTGTCCAATGACATCTTGGACAGTTCAGTCAGACCATCATAGAAGATACCTATGATGCTCCATTCAGAAAGCATGTCAGAAGGACACTTTCTGATCAATTGTTTGTATCTTTCCCAAGCTTCATAGAGGGATTCACCTTCCTTCAGTCTGAAGGTTTTGACTTCCACTCTAAGCTTACTCAAATTTTGAGGTGGAAAGAACTTTGCCAAGAAGGCGTTGACTATCTTTTCCCAAGAGTTCAGGCTTTCTTGAGGTTGTGAGTCCAACCATATCCTAGCCCTGTCTCTTACAGCAAAAGGGAATAGCATAAGTCTGTAGACCTCAGGGTCAACCCCATTGGTCTTGACAGTGTCACAGATTTGCAAGAATTCAGCTAAAAACTAATGAGGATCTTCCAATGGAAGTCCATGGAACTTGCAATTCTGTTGCATTAGTGAAACTAATTGAGGCTTAAGCTCAAAGTTGTTTGCTCCAATGGCAGGGATAGAGATGCTTCTCCCATAGAAGTCGGGGTAGGTGCAGTAAAGTCACCCAACACCTTCCTTGCATTGTTGGCATTGTTGTTGTTTTCGACTGCCATGTCTTCTTCTTGTTTGAAGATTTCTGTTAGGTCCTCTACAGAGAGTAGTGGTTTAGCTTCTCTTAGTTTTCGCATTAAGGTCCTTTCAGGTTCAGGGTCAGCCTCAACAAGAATGCTTTTGTCTTTGCTCCTGCTCATACAAAGGAGAAGAGAACAAGAAAATATGGAATCCTCTATGTCACAGGATAGAGATTCCTTGAGGTGTCAAAGGAAAAGAAGAATAGAAGGAGGAGGTAGAAGAATTCGAACTTATCAAGAGGGATATAGTTCGAATTGTGCATTGAGGAGGAGTGTTAGTCCTTAATTAGAAGGATGTGAGAAGAGGGGAAGAATTTTCGAAAATAAATTAAAATATTTTGAAGAAATTTTGAAAAATTGAAGAATGATTTTTGAAAATTAAAGTTGGGAAAGAAATAAAGTGATTTTTGAAAAAGATTTTGAAATTAGAAATCAAAAAGATATGATTGAAAAACAATTTAAAAAGATTTGATTTTTAAAATTAATGACTTGGCTAACAAGAAATTTAAAAGATATGATTCAGACATTAAACCTTTCTCAACAGAAAAGGCAACATACTTGAAATGTTGAATCAAATCATTAATTGTTAGCAAGTATTTTTGAAAAATGGAAAGAAATTGATTTTGAAAATAAATGATTGAAAAGATATGGTTTGAAAAAGATTTGATTTTGAAAAACTTGAAAAAATTTGAATTAAAAACAAAATCTTCCCTCTTGTGCCATCCTGGCGTTAAACTCCCAGAATGGTATCCATTCTGGCGTTTAACGCCCAAAATGCTACCCTTTTGGGCGTTAAATGCCCAACCAGGTGTCCTGGCTGGTGTTTAATCGCCAGTTTTCCTTCTTCACTGGGCGTTTTGAACGCCCAGCTTTTTCTGTGTAATTCCTCTACTGTATGTTCTGAATCTTCAATTCTCTGTATTATTGACTTGAAAAGACACAAATTAAGAATTTTTTTGAATTTTTAATGATAAGGAACAATCAAAATGCAACTAAAATCAAATAAACAATGCATACAAGACACCAAACTTAGAAGTTTGTATACGACTGACACTAACAAATTGAGAATGCATATGAGAAACAACAAAACACACAAAACAAAAGAATTTAAAGATCAGAGCAAGGAAATCATCAAGAACAACTTGAAGATCAATGAAGAACATAATGAGTGTGATTTTCGAAAATTAGAGGCATGCAATTGACACCAAACTTAAAATTAGACACTAGACTCAAACAAGAAACATAAAATATTTTTGATTTTATGATTTTATAATTTTTTGTGCTTTTTCAAAAATTATGTGGAAAAAGAAAAATAAAGAATTCCAAATTCTTAATGAGAATTCCAGGAATCATGCAATGTTAGTCTAAAGCTTTAGTCTAAAGAAATTAGACATGGCTAGCCAAGGTCTAAAGCTTTAGTCTAAAGGAATTAGACATGGCTAGCCAAGCTTTAGCAGGACATTGCATTCAAGAGCTAAATTGATGAGAATCAATCAGCTTTTGTGATGATAAGAACATCACCTTGAAACTCTAGAATTCATTCTTAAGAACTCTGAAGAAAAATACCTAATCTAACAAACAAGATGAACCGTCAGTTGTCCAAACTCGAACAATCCCCGGCAACGGCGCCAAAAACTTGGTGCACGAAATTGTGATCATCAATGGTGCCATCAACATGGTACGCTCAATTGCAATCTCAACTCTTTATCACAACTTCGCACAACTAACCAGCAAGTGTCATCTTGTAAATCTCAGTCAGGCGGATTCAAATGGTTATGGAGGATTAATAATTAAAAGATGAATAAAACATAAAGATAGAGATACTTATGTAATTCATTGGTGAGAATTTCAGATAAGCGTATGGAGATGCTTTGTCCCTTCCGTCTCTCTGCTTTGCTACTGTCTTCATCCAATCCTTCTTACTCCTTTCCATGGCAAGCTGTATGTTGGGCATCACCGTTGTCAATGGCTACAGTCCCGTCCTCTCAGTGAAAATGTTCAACGCGCTCTGTCACAGCACGGTTATTCATCTGTCGGTTCTCGATCATGTCGGAATAGAATCCAGTGATTCTTTTGCGTCTGTCACTAACGCCCCATAATCGCGAGTTTGAAGCTCGTCACAGTCGTTCAATCCTTGAATCCTACTCAGAATACCACAGACATGGTTTAGACCTTCCGGATTCTCAAGAATGCCGCCATCAATTCTAGCTTATACCACGAAGATTCTGATTAAGGAATCCAAGAGATATCCACTCAATCTAAGGTAGAACGGAGGTGGTTTTCAAGCACACGTTCATAGGTGAGAATGATGATGAGTGTCACGGATCATCACATTCATCAAGTTGAGGATCAAGTGATATCTTAGAACAAGAATAAGCTGAATTGAATAGAAGAACAATAGTAATTGCATTAATACTCGAGGTACAGCAGAGCTCCACACCTTAATCTATGGTGTGTAGAAACTCCACCATTGAAAATACATAAGAACAAGGTCTAGGCATGGCCGTGAGGCCAGCCCCCATGATCTAAGAACTAGATGTCCAAAGATGATCCTAAGATCTAAATTAATCCAAAGATGAAAATACAATAGCAAAAGGTCCTATTTATAGAGAACTAGTAGCTTAGGATTTTCAAAAATGAGTAAATGACGTAAAAATCCACTTCCGGGCCCACTTGGTGTGTGCTTGGGTTGAGCATTGAATCTTCTATGTGTAGAGACTTTTCTTGGAGTTAAACGCCAGCTTTTGTGCCAGTTTGGGCGTTTAACTCCCACTTCTGTGCCAGTTCTGGCGTTAAACAACGGGCAGTCTTGAGCTGATTTGGAACGCCAGTTTGGACCATCAAATCTCGAGCAAAGAATGGACTATTATATATTGCTGGAAAGCCCAGGATATCTACTTTCCAACGCAGTTGAGAGCGCGCCAATTGGGCTTCTGTGTCTCCAGAAAAATTCACTTCGAGTGCAGGGAGGTCAGAATCCAACAGCATCTGTAGTCCTTTTCAGCCTCTAAATCAGATTTTTGCTCAGGTCCCTCAATTTCAGCCAGAAAATACCTAAAATCACAGAAAAACACACAAACTCATAGTAAAGTCCAGAAAAGTGAATTTTAAATAAAAACTAATAAAAATATAATAAAAATTAACTAAAATATACTAAAAACATACTAAAAATAATGCCAAAAAGCGTATAAATTATCCGCTCATCAGGTGTTCACAAACTTGGGGGCTGATGCCTACTATATCCATCAAGCTCCACCCAATTGCCTTCTTGTGTTTTCTCAACACACTAAGCAGTTGCTCCTCCTATTGGGATGTGAGTTCCCGTGCAATGATAACTGGGAGCTTTTGATTATCCTCAAGGTAAGCATACTTAAGGTGGGTTGGAAGGCGCTTTAACTCCAATTTCTGCTCCTGACTGGGCACTGGATCTTCTGGAGCTAGTGATGATGGCAAGGTGTCCTCATTGTGTTCAGAGGGTTTCCCCACACATGGACCTTGCTCCATGTGCATCTCTTCTACTTCTTCTTGGTAAACTGCAGCTACGGTCTCATCAATGATGTCGCACTGGAAGATGGAATGGTCTTTTGGAGGATGCTTCATAGCTTCATTCAGGTTGAAGCTCACTGCTCGGCCATCTATCTCAAAAGAATAGGTTCCTGAGAATCCATCCAACTTGAATTTTGAGGTCTTCAGGAATGGTCTTCCGAGCAAGATGGATGACGGTCTTCCTGAGTCATTTTGGGGCATCTCCAAGATATAGAAGTCAATGGAAAATGTGAGCCCCTTAATGCTCACCAGCACGTCCTCAGCAACTCCAACCACTGTAATTATGCTTTTATCTGCTAACACAAAACGAGCTGCTAACCTTTTTAAGGGAGGGAGCCTCAAAGCATTATATATAGACAAAGGCATAATACTCATGCACGCTCCTAAATCACACATGCAGTCAGAAAATATTACACCCCCAATGGTACAGTTAACCATGCATGGACCTGGATTACTACATTTTTCTGGTATATCCCCCATTAACGCAGATATAGAACTACCTAAAGGAATAGTTTCTAATTCATTAATTTTATCCTTATGCATGCATAAATCTTTCAGAAACTTTGCATATTTAGGTACTTGCTGAATAACATAAAAAATGGGAACAGTTACCTCAACCTTTTTGAAGATTTCTACCATTTTTGGGTCAAGCTCCATCTGCTTTCTGGACTTCCTTGCAAGGTGTGGAAATGGGATAGGGATGGCGTCTCTAGTAGCTATAGCTTCTTTGGTGTGCCATTCCCTGGTTGGGTTGCTTCTCCTTCAACCATGTCTTGTACGTCATCTTCCTCTTCAACATCTTTCACTTCAACCATGTTCTCAACTAGGGCATGTTCTTGTGGGCTTGGCTCCTCCTGATTCCTCTCTTGTAGTGTAGTTCCGGATCTCAAAGTGATGGCATTGATGCCACCTTTGGGGTTGAGAAGGAATTCCACTGGAGCTTGAAGACAATTTGTTGGGAGTGTTCATTAATCCAATTTATGAGGCAAGAGCTTGTACAGCAGAGGTCAGACCATTTAAGGTGGAGCTAAATGTGCTCTCCATGGCCTTTTGTCTTTGCTCAATAGACTGAAGCAATTCGTCATTAGAAAAAGAAGAGGGATAAATAATCTGAGGGGCCTGGTGTTGGTTGTTTTGAGACGTTTGGGACTGCCTTAGGTGAGGTGCTCTATAAGGCTGGTTCTGGTTTTGCTGTTGGTAGGGAGGATTCTGCTGATACCGGTTTTGCTGATTGTTATTATTATTCCACCTCTGATTTCCCTGGTTATCTCTGCCTCCTCTGTTATAGTTGTCCCACCAACCATGGTTGGAATTATCTCTCCACCCCTGGTTGGAGTTGTCTTGCCAACCTTGGTTATAGTTCCCACCTTGGTTATAGTTGCCGCCTTGTTGATAGTATCCTTTATTCAGGCGGTCATAGAAATTGTGAGTAGCTGCCAAGGTGTTGTCCTCTTGCTAGAGCTGTGGACACTCATTAGTGTAGTGACTATAATCAGCACATATTCCGCATACTCTCTAAGGAACCAGTTGTTGACTATGTTGTGGTGAGAGGGTTGAGATTGTTGTTGGCTCAGATGTATCTGCTTCAGTAGGTTAGTCATCTGACACAAACTCTATGTGAGAGCAGTAATCTCGCTGCTAGAGGAAACCTCTGCAATAGCCTTGGGATGGTTGTTCCTGTGCCTGGCATTCCGAGTACATTCAGCTAGATCGGTAATCAGTTGCCAAGCTTCATCTGCGGTCTTATACTTTTTCAGAGAACCATTGCTTGCACCATCTAATGTAGTCTTATCCTAAGACTTCATGCCTTGTGTGAAGTAGCTGATCAACACCAACATGTTAATCATGTGGTAGGGGCAAGCGTCTAAGAGATTCCTGAAGCACTCCTAATACTCATACAGAGTCTCTGAGTCACCTTGAATAATGCAGGAGATTTCTTTCCTCAGTCTATCAGTCACTTCAGCTGGAAAGTGTTCATACCCTGGGTCGAGCTAGCTGGCACGGGATGTTCTACAGGTAAAGCGACCGAACTTTTCAGGTCAGGAAAACCCAACCTCTTCTCAAAGAGCTCGGCCAAGTCATCTGAAAAGCCCAAAGAAGGGCCCAAATAGAGGAACACGCACCAAATCCTAAGGCAGCCCAAACCTACAGAGGGAAAGGCAGTTCCCATGAAAGATAAGCTGACCTCACCTAGAAGGTAAGATAAGATAAGATAACTAACTTATCTTAACTAAACAGGTCACGCCTCATCACTATAAATACACTAGAGCACCCAGGTATAACTCATACTCTAATTCTACTCAATAACTGCTTAATACCCTTGCTAACTTAAGCATCGGAGTCCCTTGCAGGTACCCCCCACCCTCCGGGGACGAAGGATCAGCATCATCACCAAGTCCAACGAGTCGGGCACAGCGACTCCAACCACCATCATCAGATCGGACTCCTCAGCTCCGACCAGCATAGAAGATCTCATCCGAGATCGACCTCTACTTTCAGGTAACCATCAGAACATTGGCGCCGTTGCCGGGGAACCTGGAAGTCATCCCATTACCATGGCGGACGACCATGACAACAATCACACCTCAGATCTAGAAGAAAGAACGCTGCATAAAAACACGGACACAACACCAAAAGATACTCCCCAAATCAACAATAAGAACTCCCCAAACGAGGGAGCCCTAGAGGCCTTTCAAGATCAGTTAAAACAACTTGAGGAAGACGCTCTACGTCAACAAGAGGCTGAGAAGGATCTACAAAGAGAAATAAGGCGACGCCAGGAACTGGAAACTAAACTCCTAAAAATTGAAGCCGATGTCAAGAAGAAAGCCAGCCGATCCATTCCCGAAGATAATGTACGAAAGGAGCAAGACCCATTCACCAAAGAAATCATGAAGACAAAAATCCCAAAGGACTTTAAACTCCCAGATAGGACCTTATACGACGGCACCACAGATCCCAGCCATCATCTCAACAACTTCAGAAGCAGAATGTACCTCACCGATGCCTCAGATGCAGTTCGTTGCAAAGCCTTTCCAACTACTTTAACAAAAATAGCAATTAGATGGTTCGACAATCTCCCTCCTAGGTCCATCTCGAGTTTCGATGACATGGCTAAAAAATTCCTGGCCAGATTCTCCATCCAGAAGGATAAAGCTAAACATGCTCCGAGCTTACTAGGAATCAGACAAGGAGAGCGGGAAACCCTGCATAACTACATGGAGAGATTCAACAAAACATGCATGGATATACAAAACCTTCCAACAGAAGCTGCCATCATGGGTCTCATTAATGGCCTGCGAGAAGGGCCTTTTAGTCAATCCATATCAAAGAAGTACCCCACATTTCTGAACAAGGCACAGGAGCGAGCGGAAAAGTACGTCAACATGGAGGAAAACTCCCGATTAGGAGAGACCTCAAAAGCAGGGTTCACCCCTCGGGATAAAGACAAAGATTCCAGAAAAAAGGAAGATCAAAATGGAGAGAAAATAAAAAAATACCACAATTACACCCCCTCTTCGGGTGTCTCTTGTGGATGTCTACAGAGAAGGCTGCAACACGGAAAAAATACCACCAGCTCGACCACTCAAAGGCAAAAAGGGAGGAGGAGACTGGGTTGAATATTGTGAATACCATCGGATTCGTGGACACTCCACCAATGAGTGTTTCGACCTAAAAAATTTCATAGAAAAACTCGTACGAGAAGGAAAGCTAGATCGATATCTGGCCACCCATGATGATGATCAAAGAAAAAGAAGAAGAGCAGAAAATGTCGGACCAACCGCGCGGACATCTCGACCGCTAGAAAGACATGTTCACATGATACACCACGGGTTTGTCGGGGGAGGAATCTCTAAATCATCTCGTAAAAGACATCTCAAAGACGTATATCACGTCACTGAAAACGAGAAAACACCTGACATCCCGGCGATCACTTTTACCAAGGAAGACGCATTCGGCGTCACGTCAGGGCATAACGATCCCATGGTCATCACTATTACACTGGTAAACACAAATCTTCACCGTACATTGATAGACAAGGGAGCTCTGCCGATATCTTATTCAAAACCGCCTTCGACAAACTCGGCTTGGAAGAAAAAGAACTCAGAGCATATCCAGACAGCCTGTTCGGGTTAGGAGATACCGCGGTTCAACCAATGGGATACATCCCGCTCCACACAAATTTTGGAAAGGGAAGTCAGTCAAGAACACTCAAAATAGATTACGTCGTCGTTGACATAAGCTCAGCTTACAATGCCCTAATAGGACGGACAACGTTAAATCAACTCGGCGCAATAGTCTCGACTCTGCATCTATGCATGAAGTTCCCAATCGCAGAAGGAATAGCCACAGTAAAGGAATATCAGAAGATGGCGCACCACTGTTACAACGAAAGTCTAAACCTCAGAGGCAGAGGAGAAGAATTCCACACAATCGAGCTCGGTGGAGTTTGGAGGCGGGAGAAGCTCCGCCCACAACCTGAAGGAGAAATAAAGGAAATCCCGATCGGGAACACCCCGGACCAAACAACCAACATCGGCACACTCCTAAAAGGGGACATAAAAGAATCACTCATACAGTTCCTACGCGACAACGCCGACCTCTTTGCGTGGAAAGCCGCAGACATGCCAGGCATAGATCCCAAACTAATGTACCACAAGCTAGCAATCTACCCAGGATCTCGGCCGGTACAACAAAGGCGCAGAAAGCTAGGACCAGAAAGCCCTCAAGCGGTGGAAGAACAGGTACGAGCTCTACAGGAGGCAGGCTTCATAAGAGAAGTCAAATACCCGCTATGGCTTACTAATGTCGTTTTGGTAAAAAAGTCAAATGGGAAGTGGAGAATGTGCACAGACTATACCGATCTCAACAAAGCTTGCCCGAAAGATCCTTATCTGCTCCTAAACATCGACGCACTGGTAGATGCCTCCTCCGGATACAAATACCTCTCCTTTATGGACGCATACTTGGGATATAACCAAATCCCAATGTATCCACCCGACCAAGAAAAAACCTCTTCTTAACCCCAAAGGCAAATTACTGCTACATTGTTATGCCCTTCGGTCTGAAAAACGCGGGAGCCACTTACCAAAGATTAATGAACAAAGTTTTTTTGGATCACATCAGAAAGATCATGGAGGTCTACGTAGACGACATGCTAGTGAAAACGCAAAACGAAGAGATGTTATTATCCGACCTGACACAAGTAGAAGCTGGTAAATTCTTGGGTTTTATGATCACACAGAGAGGAATTGAGGCAAACCCGGACAAGTGCAGGGCCGTACTCGACATGAAAAGCCCAACTTGTATCAAAGAGGTACAACAACTCAACGGGCGGTTGGCAGCCTTGTCCAGATTCCTGGCGGGATCCGCAATAAGATCTCTCCTCTTCTACGCCACTCTAAGGAAGGGAAAGGAGTTTGAATGGACAGTTGAATGCGAGCAAGCCTTCCATGACTTCAAAAAATTTCTGGGACGGCCACCTATATTAAGTCGGCCACGGGAAGGGAAACCACTCATCTTGTACCTCGCAGTGGGAAATCGGGCAATAGCCTCAGCACTGGTCCGAGAAGACAACAGTGGGCAACAACCCATATACTTTATCAGCAAAGCGTTACAAAGGTCCGAGCAGAACTACCAGAACATAGAAAAGTTTGCTTATGCTCTCATAATAACATCTCGACGACTTTGCCCATATTTCCAGTCTCACACCATTAAAATTCGGACCAACCAGCCCATAAAAGGAATCCTAGAGAAAACAGACTTGGCAGGCAGAATCTTGTAATGGGCAGTCGATTTGTCTAAATTCAACCTTCAATACGAAGCTTTGACGGCCATCAAATCTCAATATCTGGCCGACTTCACTGCGGAATTTAAGGACACACCGGAAATCCCCACAAAATGGAATCTGTATGTGGACAGCTCCTCAAATAAAATGGGAAGTGGCGCAGACGTAATAATTGAAAGCGACCAGGGGACCCAGATCGAACTCTCCCTCAAATTTGGGTTCCCTGCCTCAAACAATCAAGCAAAATATGAGGCACTACTAGCTGGTTTGAAGCTGGCTAGAGAGGTTGGAGCTCAAAAACTTATCATCTTCAGTGACTCACAGGTAGTCACTTCACAAATAACAGGCAGCTACCAAGCCAAATATCCCATTATGAAAAAGTACCTAAACAAAACCAGGGGACAACTCAGATAACTCGGAGAGTATGAGATTCGATACATACCCCGAGAATAGAATGCCCGGGCTGATGCACTCTCAAAACTAGCCAGCACCAAACCAGGAGGCAACAATAGAAGCCTTATCCAAGAAATTCTACAGAAGCCATCAATCTCAGAAGAAGAAAAGGTCCTAGCCATAATAGGTCGTGATCAGGGATGGATGACCCTCATAATTAATTACCTCACAACAGAGGCCTTCCTTACAGATGAGGAAGAGGCAAAGAGGTTAAAACGGGAAGCACAATACTATACCATCATAAACAATACTTTATACAAAAAGAGGAATTTCAACACCATTGCTAAAATGCGTACCGACTTCCAACACTAAGGATATCTTAGAAGAAGTACACAGTGGCATTTGTGGCAATCACATCGGAGCGCAAGCACTCGCCAAAAAAGTACTACGGGCAGGATTCTATTGGTCAACCCTACAAAAAGAAGCCACAGAATTCGTAAGGACATGTACGCCATGTCAAAAGCATGCCAACTTCCACACCGCTCCGCCAAAGGAGCTCATCAGCGTAACCTCACCTTGGCCATTTGCAAAATGGGGACTCGATCTCCTCGGACCTTTCCCTCAAGGGTCAGGACAAGTCAAATTCCTCATAGTAGGAATAGACTTCTTCATAAAATGGATCGAGGCAGAACCCCTAGCCAATGCCACAGCTCAAAGAAGTCAGAAATTCCTATATAGAAACATCGTCACAAGGTTCGGAGTCTCATACTTCATCACTACAGACAATGGTACCCAGTTCACAGACGCAGGCTTTAGAAAACTAGCGGCTGACCTGAATATAAAACAACAATTCACCTCTGTTGAGTACCCCCAAGCCAATGGGCAAGCCGAAGCTGCTAACAAAGTTATATTAGCAGGGATAAAACGGAGATTACAGGATGCAAAAGAAGCCTGGGCCGAGGATCTCCCACAAGTCCTATGGGCATACCGAACGACTCCACATTCCACGACAAAGGAGTCACCCTTCCGATTAGCTTATGAATGGAGGCAATGATTCCAGTGGAGGTCGAAGAAAGATCACCCAAAGTAATCCATTTTAACAAAAAAGTCAATTCCCAACTTCAAAGGGAAGAGCTCGACTTACTTCCAGAAATCCGAGAGAAAGCTCGGATAAGGGAAGAGGCGCTGAAAAGACGAATGGCCTCCAGATACAACCAAAAAGTAATACAGTGGGCCTTCATTGAAAACGACCTTATCCTAATCCGAAACGATATAGGAACAACTCGACCTGGAGAAGGAAAGCTGGCAGCAAATTGGAAAGGACCCTTCCGAGTCATAGAAGTATTGGGAAAGGGCTACTACAAACTTTCCGAACTCGACGGACGAGAGCTTCCTATATCATGGCATGCCTGCAACCTAAGAAGGTACTATAGTTAGGGGAGATAAAAGATCTTGGACAAGGCACAGTCTTTTTCCTGAAAAAGGTTTTTTAACGAGGCGCCCCGCTAAGACCTACAAATCACCCGACTTAGGAAATTAACTCCTCGTGTATATTTGCATTTTCTTTTAATAAAATTTGTTCAGATTCTCTACAAACGCTTAATTCGTATTATTCTGAAAACATTCATCGCCTGATTATAAAGCTACAGATCGACAAAAAGTGAAAATCGAATTCACTACGCGATCACGATAAAAACGAGGGCTAAAAACCCAAATTCTACAAACTCGGCAAAGATGAAAACAGAATAATGTAGGAAGTTATAGAAAGTGATCCATAGAAAGGACCTAACGAGGACGTAATAAAATGGATTGCTATAAAATAACTAAAAGACTGGCCGGCACAAAAAGTCAGACCAACAACAACAACCCAAGTTATAAGTAAAGCCCTGGAAAGAGGTCTGGCGAACCCTATAAAAGAGGATTACTATAACTTCGAAGAGCCCGACATGAGGAAATCGGACTCCTACAAAAGTTACAAAAGATAATCCCTGAAAGAGACCTGAACAAGGTCCAAGAAAGAGGATTATCAAGTAACTCGACAGGGCCCGACGTGACAAAGTCGGCCCGGAAAGATAAAGTTACAAAAGATAAATCCATGAAAGAGACTTGAACAAAGTCCAAAAAAGAAGCTTATCAAGTAACTCGACAGGGCCCGACGTGACAAAGTCGGCCCGGAAAGATAAAGTTACAAAAGATAAATCCCTGAAAGAGACTTGAACAAAGTCCAAAAAAGAGGATTATCAAGTAACTCGACAGGGCCCGACGTGACAAAGTCGGCCCGGAAAGATAAAGTTACAAAAAGATAAATCCCTAAAAGAGACTTGAACAAAGTCCAAAAAAGAGGATTATCAAGTAACTCGACAGGGCCCAACGTGACAAAGTCAGCCCGGAAAGATAAAGTTACAAAAGATAAATCCCTGAAAGAGACTTGAACAAAGTCCAAGAAAGAGGATTATCAAGTAACTCGACAGGGTCCGACGTGACAAAGTCGGCCCGGAAAGATAAAGCTACAAAAGATAAATCCCTGAAAGAGACCTGCACAAGGTCCAAGAAAGAGGATTATGAAGTGACTCGACAAAGCCTGACATGACGAAGTCGGTCCAAGATACAAAGCTACAAAGGTAATCCCTGATTGAGCCCTGAACAAAGTCCAAGAAAGAGAAGTACCGAGTAATTTGACAGGAACCGACACGATAAAGCTACCCTTGGAAGAGACCTTAACTAAGGTCCAAAAAGAAAAGGCTACAAACAAACAAAAACCAAGTTGAAAAATCGGCAATCTCACTATTATGATAAATAACAGTTTAAGATTGATGAGAGCAGCGTCAGGCCAAAGAATCAAGTTAATCATGACAGATAAAAACCTACGAAGGCGCCAAGACGAGTGCAAAGAAGACAAGATACAAAAACTACTAAGTTATGATAACAGCAAGCTTCAAAGGCCGCCAAAATCAGCCTAGGAAGCTTGAAAGTCACTTTGTTTTTCAAAGCAAAGTTGCTAAACAAGCAACAGAAGTATCAACCGTTAACAAAACACCATTTACAAAACAAAGAGTTCAAAGCCCACATGGTGGGTTATACACAAATTCATCAGAAATAATCAAAGAAAGTCCAAAGGTTTCCCAGTAGCAGCATCCCAGGGTGAAGGAGGACGAGTCTGAAGAGGCACTGCATCTACCATCCCATCGTCGCGGTTCAGGATCTGAACATCAGGATCAGACTCAGGTTGAACGACTTCAGCAGCCTGAGAGGAAGAGGGCGGCACAATGGAGACTTTGGTAGAAGGAACAAGAGGAGGCTCAACATCATTATAATCAGGGTCCTTGGGAACAATTTTGCCATCCTTCACAACATTATCCAAGCTAAACAAGGCAAGGTCAGCCTCCGGGGCAATAACCTGAACTTGTTCCTTCAGGTTCTCATAGGCAGTGGTTACGCTGCCCACAAGATGACCCTGGAGCTCAGAATAATCAACCCGGACCGACTCTAGCTCATCCCGAAGACGCATCACTTCTCGGTAGGATGCGACAGAGCTTTCTTTGTGCTTCAAAGCCACATCCTCAGCCAATCGAACAGAGGCCGCCAGGGTAAGAGAGCTGCCCTTCTCCCCTTCCAGCTCCTTTTTCAGTTGAGTCACCTCCACTTCAAACTCCTCCTTGAGACTCTTCATCTGATCAAATTCTCGCTTAGCTTCCTCCATAAAAGCTTTGGTAGCATGCAGAGGTAGATTTTGGGCAGTGCGATACAAAGCAGCTCCCATATGGGCCATCTTGACACTACTCCGAGTTATAAAATCCAAGTGATGAAGGAGAGATACTTCATCCATTGAAAGAGCACCAAAAGGTGCGATCTGCTGGTCCACAAAACCAATAGGATCAAAATCTAGGGCATCTAGATTGAAAGGTTCAACAGTTCGAGGTCTTTTTAGAGGAGGGGTGGCCGAAGAAGAAATCACAGCAGCGGTAGAAGACTGAAGGGGATCCACTAAACGGACCCGAAGTGAAGGGATCATTCTCCTCGGGCCAGGAGAGCTCGACACGGATGGCATCAAAGGAGCTTGGAAAGCTCCTTCACCATCAGCCTAGGCCGAGATGTTTTGAGCCGCAGTAGCTTTCCTCGCCTTCTTGAAGGCCTTCATGGCATCATTATTCTTGGCCATCTCTGCAAAAATGAAAAACAACAATTTATCATGCCAGGAAGAAAAACAGGAGAAAAACGAAGATAACAAGATATATCAAGGCAGTACCCAAAGCAGTTCGAATAAGGGACAGATCTCCCAAAGACTTTTTAGTATCCAAATGGGGAGGTTCTCCCCAAATATGCTCCAAAACACTCACAAAGGGCTGCTCGACCTCGCTCAACATCTCCCAAGTATATCGGGATACCACTACATTCCTCTGCCACTCTAAGGGAAAGCATGGCTCATTATTTTCATCCAAAAAGAAAGGTCGAGCTCCTTCAACAGCCTGGACCTTAAAGAAGTAGTTCTTAAAATCCCGAAAAGATTTGCCATACATGGAAAAGACCTTGTGTCCCTGGGCAGACCTAAAAGAAATCCAAGAAGCTTTCTTCTTGGTAGTCCCAGGGTCAACAAAAAAAGATACAGAAAAAGAGTTTGAGAAGGCGTAACACCAAATTCTTGACAAACAAGCTGAAAAATCTTTATGAAGCCCCATGAATTCGGATGGAGCTGCGAAGGGGCTACATTACAAGACCATAAGAGGTCGGTTTCAAAAGAAGTACAAGGAAAGGTGATTGTCATTTGGCTAAAAAAGAAGTCATAAGCATAGAAGAAGGGATGCTCCCCCTAGATTAGGACTAGGAAGCAGACTCTATCACCAGAATCGGGTGCTACCAACTCATAATTGCCCTCCTAATCCGCACTGCTACAGACACGATGATGCTTTCTAAGCGTCGCACAAAATTTTGAATCAACTAAAGAAACACACAGCAAGACAAGAGAGTCCAGCCAATCGGACATCCCTTCGGGAACCTCAGAAGACCCCTCGACAATGTTTTTTTGGGAAGACATGGCCAACTAATCCTACAAAGCAAGAAAAAAATTGGGTTACTAAAAAGGCAAAGACATCCCAGACGAAATCAAAACAACTCGGACAGCACATTCCAGCACGGCACAGCAGATAAAAAGGAAAACCCCAGGACACAACCCAAGGTCCAGAGGCATCCTTTGTAGGCACTCAGGGAATAAAGATTCAGGAAAAATCTACAAGACTAATGTCTCAACAGAAACCCTTTCCAAGAAAAAAAAATGCGAAAAAGATCAAACGAGTCGCCAAAAGAAAAGGCTACAACAGTTCAGGAATCGGCAGAAGTATACAAAGCCCTAAAGAGCCAAACCAAGAAAATACACTCAGAAGCATATATAAGGTCAAAAGGGAAAAAGCATGCATCACAGTAACAAACAAGGCGCAACAAAAATTCAAGCTTTCCAACATGCACTAAGTCAAAATCAAAACTTCAAAATCAAAACACAACACAGCAGAAGTAAACGGCGAGGGGAAAGCAAAACCAACCTGAGAAAGGAGAAGAATACGCAAGAGGGTTGAAGACGAGGAAGTTAGAGATCGCCGTCAAAAGTACTTACAATCGCCGAACAAACGTTGCAAGAAGAAACACCAGGGAATGTAGGTTTTCAAAAGAAAATAGAAGGAGAGGAGAAAAACAGAAGTCACAGCAAAAACAGATGAGGAGAGACAACGTTTCTTGAGAGTAAAGTTCAAAATAAAAGCCAAGAGAAACGGAGCATCAAAAACCAATTAATGGGGCATTAAAAACCCTCGCACGTTCTCAAGGCCAGGACGCTAATCCAAAAGCACGCATTTTTAAAAGGAAGAGAAACGTTCTGCATTCAAAAAAGGAGAACTCTACAAAAAGAAATTGACAAAATGCTCGAGTTCGGCTTCACCAAAGACGGATCGAAGTCCTAAAACTAAAGACTCGACCTCAAAAAGGAAGACCAAGCTCGAGCAGGGGCACTGTTCATATCCTGGGTCGAGCTGGCCGGCCCGGGATGTTCTACAGGCAAAGCGACCGACCTCTTCAGGTCCGGACAACCCGACCTCTTCTCAAAGAGCTCGGCCAAGTCAACTGAAAAGCCCAAAGAAGGGCCCAAATAGAGGAACACACCCCAAATCCTAAGGCAGTCCAAACCTACAGAGGAAAGGGCGGTTCCCATGAAAGATAAGCTGACCTCACCTAGAAGGTAAGATAAGATAAGATAACTAACTTATCTTATCTAAAAAGGTCACGCCTCATCACTATAAATACACTGGAGCGCCCAGGTATAACTCATACTCTAATTCTACTCAATACCTGCTTAATACCCTTGCTAACATAAGCATTGGAGTCCCTTGCAGGTACCCCTCACCCTCCAGGGACGAAGGATCAGCATCATCACCAAGTCCAACGAGTCGGGCATAGCGACTCTGACCACCATCATCAGATCGGACTCCGCAGCTCCGACCATCATTGAAGATCTCATCCGAGATCGACCTCTAGTTTCAGGTAACCCTCAGAACAGAAAGTATTTTTCTAAGAACTCTCTCTTGAGCGTATCCAAGTTAGTAACAACTGCTTCAGGTTGAGTGTAGTACCACTCCCTCGCTTTTTCCTCAAGAGAAAATGGGAAGGCGAGTAGCAAAATAGAAGTCTCTTTTTCACCCTGACGCCTAATAGTAGAACAGGCTGTCTGAAAATCTCTGAGGTGCTTGAAAGGCTCTTGAGCGGGTAAGCCATGAAACTTCGACAGTAGATTGATTAGTGCAGTCTACAATTTAATATCTACACCCAGATTTGGATGACGCGCTTGAAAAGGTAGCAGTGTAAAGTCCGGAGCTCCTACTTCCTGGAGAGTAACCCTTCGGGGTGCTGCCATGTTATCTGCGCGTAAATCAATAGAGTCAGTAGAAGAGGAGCTTGTTTCTTCCTCAGATGACGCTTCAGATTCAACCTCAGATAAGATTGGTGAATTGATAGAAACCCCTTCACCACCCTCGGAGGCTAACCGATGTCGAGCTCGCCTAATACGTGAAATAGTTTTTTCGATTTCAGGATCAAACGCGGCTAAGCTCGGATCAGGTAGTGAACGCGTCATTCAATGAAAGAAACATACAGCTCATGGTAATAAAAATAAAGATAAAATAAACAAATACATAAATAAAAAATATTTACACTAATCAATAATTTAGCACACTATTGCAACTCCCCGGAAAAGGTGCCAAAAATTGATGTGGCGGAGATTGGCTGATTAAGAGTTTATAGAGAAAACAGCATTGCAAATACAGTTCTTAATCGACTAAAATCCGTTTATCAATTTAGAAAAGAGTTGTCACAAAATTAAGAAAAAATACTTGGAGTAGAAATCCCAAGTCATCTCCCAACGAGTTGACAAAAGAGTGCTATTTTATTGGTCAGAGATTTTTCAAGAAATTTTTGAGTTTGAGAAACAGAAAAATAAATAACATTGAATTTAAGCAATGGAAATTTACGAGAGAATTTATATAATTCAAATAAAAGTCTTGACCAGGAGAAGATTAATTGGAAGTTCTATCCTTGTTGAATTTTTCTAAGTGTAATAATAAAAGGTTGTTGTTGCACTTGGTCATCCCTTACTTAATAAGGGAAAGTCAAGAGACTAACTAACCAACTCTATCACTCGATTCCTAGTCCTTTCCTAAGAAAGGATTAGAGTCAGAGACTAGAGAGTCAGCCAACAACTTCCAGTTAAGATTAACACTTGAGTATTCCAACTCAAGGTTCTCCTCTTAATCAACTCCCAATCAAGTTAGGAAACTACTCTATTAACATGAATATAACTTTCATATAATTAAGAAGGGAATAAAAAGAAGACATGATGAACAAAAACTTAAAATTAATTAAAAGTAAAAATGGTTCTTTGCATTAATAAATCCCAAAATCATAAACATACTTATCCAAACAGGGTTAATGGGCAACAAAAGAGTAAAGGAATAGAGAAGCAAACTAGAATAATGAATCTTCAACGAAGATAAAGACTCTTCAATATCCAAATCAAAAGCATAAAACTTGAAATCTATGAATGTGAAGAACCCTAGAGGAAGAAGTGTCTAATCTAGTAAATCAATCAACCGGTAGTTTGTTAATCACAATTAATCCCCGGCAACGGCGCCATAAACTTGATGCGTGAAAACTTGTCTCTCAACAAATTTCTCTTTGGTAAGTATACCGAATTATCGTCAAGTAATAACTCACAATAGAGTGAGGTCGAATCCCACAGAGATTAACGGATTAAGCAAACAATGATTAATTGATTATCCTATTAAGACGAATCATATTGGAGTGATAAGTAACAAGGAAATGTAAATGGCATAAAAGTAAAGAAAAGCTATAAAGTGCAGAAGAGTAAAATGGCAAGAAAAGTAAATGTAAGAACTAAAAATAAAATGAACATTGGGATCAAGAGATATTGCAATCTTCCGGATCATGTTCATTCTCATCTCTTCCTCAATCAATGCATTCATTGATCTCCTTGGCAATCTTAAGTGATTGGATCCCAATTCCTTGGCAATCCAATCTCTCTAAGCTTGAACAATTGCCCAATTCCTTGATTTAATTGCTCATGGGAAGAGATGAAGTTTGGTCACTGATTATACCACACACATTCATAGTTGATCCATTGAATCACAATAGAGCTCTCTAATCCAATGAAAAGAGTTAGTTGATCATTGCTCTACCAAAATAGAAAAGAAAGAAAGTGCAAAAAAAGTAAAGATGAAGATTAAAACTGAAAATGAAACTTCCAAATTCATAAATGAAAAGTACAGAGAAAAGAAAGAGAAGGAAAAGAGTGTGAGGGGAGGGAGTCCGAAGACCCCTCTTTAATCCCCAATCTCCAATTCTCAAGTCTCTATCCTACCCCCCCTCTTCTAAGTAAAAACTAAGGCCTTTATATAGGCTCTCCTAAATTACAAAATGAAATTAAAAGCAAATTACAATTAAATGAAAATTCCTATTCTAGATGCTTCTTGTGGCCTTTGATTGGTTGACACTTGTGGGCTTGCTTCCTTGAGGTTGGGTGGTCCTTGAAAGAGAAGTGATCAAATTGAGGCCCATGGTGAAATGCTGCCCAGTTGGTGTTTTTGGGGCTTAAAAGATTCCTCTTGTTTGTACTTCAATTTCATGCCCACTATAAACTATTATATATCTTTGGAAAGCTCTGAATGTCAGCTTTCTAACGCAACTGGAATCACCTCAATTAAATCTCTATAACTCAAGTTATGCTCCTTTGAAGTGGACATGGTCGCTGGCATAGTCGCTAGCGTTAATGGAAAACGTGATTCCCGATAACGCTAGCGACGAGGGGCTTAATATTTCCAGGTTCTGGAGCTCAAAATCAATGTCCACCCCACACTATCATATATTTTTGGAAAGCTCTGGATGTCTACTTTCCAATGCTATTGGAAGCGCATCATTTGGAGCTCTAAAACTCGAGTTACACTTCTTGGAAGGTGAAGCGGTTAGTTGGCCTTACTACAGGTTGATACCATGTTCATCTTTGCACTTTCGGGGCAGGTTTTCTACCTCAAATTTAGTGTCAACCATGTAGTGCGATATATGCTTGAAAAGCTCTGGAATCCTACTTTCCAATGCCACTAGAATCATCTCATTTGGAGCTTTGTGGCTCAAGTTATGCGTGTTTGAAGAAGGCATGGTCAGGCTGCCGGGTGGGACTTTTGCCTACGTTAACTTCCACGTTAACTTAGTTAACGTAGAAGTTAACGTGGGTCTTTTTTTCCTCGCCAACGTTAGTGGCACTCACTTTTTTCACTAACGTTGGCATCTCCCTTTCCTTCCACGTTAACTACCACGTTAACTTAGTTAACGTGGCTGTTAACGTGTGTCTTTTTGCTTCGCCAACGTTAGTGGCACTCACCTTTTCCACTAACGTTGGCATCTCCCTTTCCTTCCACGTTAACTACCATGTTAACTTAGTTAATGTGGCTGTTAACGTGGGTCTTTTTGCTTCGCCAATGTTAGTAGCACTCACTTTTTCCACTAACGTTGGCATATACCCCTTTCGCAAGCGTTATTGGGACTCACCTTTCCCATTAACGCTACTTGGTGCCTTTTGTCTCTACGTTAGAGTTCACGTTAATGTAGCTAACGTGACTCTTAACGTGGGTCTTCCTTGCTAACGTTCCATGCTCTCCTTCTTCAAAGTTAATGCCACTAACTTTTCTCACTAACGTTGGGGCTTTCCTTCCTTCCACGTTAGTGTAATTAACGTAGCCACTAACGTGGCTTTTCTCTTCTTCTTTTGGCCTGAAATCAATCAAACAAAGTGCATCAAAGTCTTGCTCTTAATCATGGGATCATGCATCATCCAATTTATCATTCAATTTATGCATAATTCTCATGAAATCATTCAAAATTCACAATGTTTGCTTGAATCATGGTATAATTGCATTTTCAACCAAATACTTGCTTATTTCCTAAGAAAATGCATGAAACCAACCTAAAGCATACAAAAAATGGCTAGTAAAACTAGCCAAGATGCCCTGGCATCACAACACCAAACTTAAAACTTGCTTGTCCCCAAGCAAGAAAAGAATTATGCACAAAGAATTCTCTTTAATTGGAATGTATTAAAGGATTGCTTATGATGCCTTAGTGGGTGAAGTGAATAAGTGACAGTAGGGTGAACTCTAATTTGTATGCTTATGCAAGGATTCCAGTGCTCATTAGTCCTTGCATTTGGAAGTCTTAGATCTTAGGACTTTCATTCAAATGATATTATAGAAATCTCTTTATAGATCGTCACCTTGAAGCAGCACTTATTTTCTAGCATTTTTCTTTTCTTTTTGTATCTTGGCCTCGACTCTAGGTGTCATGTATCAAAGCGGCTTTTTAAGATAAGCTTTCAATCAATACTCCCAAACCAGTTAGTCTAAGGTATTAGGTGTTGAAGCACCACCTTAGGATTTACTTGCTCAAGCCTCTCTCTTTGATACAAATCCACCACAAGCATTTAACTAGGACAATAACTCTTTGAGTTATTGTTTCTTTCTTTTTCTTCCTAGTAATTGATGCTCAGAGCCTTGGGCTTGTTCTTTGTTTTTTTTTTCCTTTTGTTTTGTTTACTTTTGTTACTGCTTCTTGGATCAATAGATGTTTGAGAAATTCCATAATACTTCTCTAAACTTTATTTCCTGTCTATGAGCTCCCATGCAAGTTTTCACAAACATGCAACCTCAATACACAATCATACAATCAGAACCTCCACTCCTCTTAATCTTTTGCTTGCCCCATGATTTTTAAAATTCTTTAACATTTTCCTTTCAAAAGAATGATTTCTTTGTTGCATTCTAAAAGATTTTGGGTACAAGTAAAACTCAAGATGATAATCATGATATCATAGCAACATGTCATAGATCAAATATCAAATTATGCTTATTCATAAGGAGTAATCACACATGCATACAAAGAAAACAGAAGACAATCATGCAATTTAAAGTGCTGGAAATAAATAAGAGAAGAAAGGAACTTTACCACCTTGTAGTTTATCTTTATTCTTGTTGCCCTTTTCCTCCTATTCTTCCCCTTCCCACACCAGACATAGAGTGATTGCTTATACTCAAGCAACAATTAAAACAGTGGTGATGGGGTCTATGATGGATCATGAATGTCTTAGAATGAAGTGCGAGTATGCATGTGTTTCAGCAAGCCAGATTAAGGATACAATAAAGGCACAAGAGATACAAACATAGACATTTTGATTGCATTAATAAGTGGTGTGCTTGGTAGCTTGCATGAAAAATAAGTGGCAACACCAAACTTAGTGTGACACTCTCAATTTAGAATGTTGCAAGTACCCAGTGAAGATTGAAAATGAAATTGTTGCATGGCAACACCAAACTTAGAATGCAATCATATGCCAAATTATTGAAAGTAAACTAAGCAAAGCATGGAAATGTTACCTACGGTTTGGTTGCCTCCCAACAAGCGCTCTTTTAATGTCATTAGCTTGACATGTTGTTCATGACTTTCTTCCTCTTCTTCCAGTTTGTTAAGAGAAATGACCTCAAGATGAAAGAGGAGCCAGTTAATGCCCCTTGCTTCGAGTGCCTCTCCCCAGAGAGCTTTCTTTTGTTGTTAGCTTGAGGAAACTTGCTTGTTGGGGTAGGGGTGGGATGGCTTTTGGTTGACGTTTTCTTCTTCATGGATATTGTCCTTCTTTTCTTGGTCACCATCCTCTTTTTAGTGCTCATGTTGATTGCCTTCACCACCTTGATTTCAGGACTTGGGTGTTGTATGATGGTTGGAGCATCCTCTTCATCAAGTGCTTCTGGAATTGGTGGTTCAATGAACTCACCCTTTATGCAACTCTCTATTTCATTGGAGTGTCGGCTCCCTTGATTGACTTCTTCCCTTATTCTTGACCGTTGAATGCACTCCTCTGTTTCTGGAGAGAGTGAAGTGGTCTCTCTTTGTGATTTCAGCTCTTCAATAAATTGTTCTTCAGAATAGAGTTGTGCATTCTGTCTCAATTTTTCTTCATGGTCCCTTTCTGCTATTTTCTCCTCTTCGATTGTCTTCATTGTTTTTTCAAGGAGGAGTTCTATCCTAGTGAGTATATCTTCTTCTCTACTTCTTTTGAGTTCTTCGAGGATGAGTTCCATCCTAGCAAGTTTATCTAAAGGAGGTTGGGTAGGTTGTAATGGTTGGTTGTTTTGTGGTTGTGTGTTCTGAAAGTGGTTTGAGTCCTGTGGGTAGTGGATTGAGTTTTGTGGATGATGAAATGAATTGTATGGATTTGTGATAGACCTTTGCGCTGAGGCATACTCAAATAATGAATAATTTAAGCGTGTAAAACTTGGAGGTGAGGTTGTATAATTGAGAGGTGATGGCTCTTGATGAATGGGGTATGAATAAGTGAAATATCTTTGATTTTGATCTTCCCAGCCACAACTTGAGTAGTGATCAATTTCACCAAAATATGGACCATTTTGTGGCCCTGGGAAGCACCCCATTTCATGTTCTTGATATTCCCAACCACCATTATCATAATAACATGAATTATTTTGTGGTGGTGAGAAGTATCCCAAGTAACTTGATTGACCAAAAGATGATCTATACTCCATTTTTCTTCAAATTACTCTGTATCAAACAACAAACACCAAGATAAAAGAGATTGGAATTCCCCTTGTCACAGATGAGGAAATTCCAAGTGAGGCAATATCACAAACAATTGGTTAGCAAAAGAAAATAAAGAAACAAAAGAAAATAAAAAAAAAGAAAAGTGTCTAATCTAGTAAATCAATCAACCGGTAGTTTGTTAATCACAATTAATCCCCGGCAACGGCGCCATAAACTTGATGCGTGAAAACTTGTCTTTCAACAAATTTCCCTTCGGCAAGTATACCGAATTATCGTCAAGTAATAACCCACAATAGAGTGAGGTCGAATCCCACAGAGATTAACGGATTACGCAAACAATGATTAATTGATTATCCTAGTTAGACGAATCATATTGGAGTGATAAGTAACAAGGAAATGTAAATGGCATAAAAGTAAAGAAAAGCTATAAAGTGCAGAAGAGTAAAATGGCAAGAAAAGTAAATGTAAGAACTAAAAATAAAATGAACATTGGGATCAAGAGATATTGCAATCTTCCGGATCATGTTCATTCTCATCTCTTCCTCAATCAATGCATTCATTGATCTCCTTGGCAATCTTAAGTGATTGGATCCCAATTCCTTGGCAATCCAATCTCTCTAAGCTTGAACAATTGCCCAATTCCTTGATTTAATTGCTCATGGGAAGAGATGAAGTTTGGTCACT
>NW_026264911.1:589001-601854 GCF_000817695.3 Arachis duranensis
CAGAAAAGTAAAGATGAAGATTAAAACTAAAAATGAAACTTCCAAATTCATAAATGAAAAGTACAGAGAAAAGAAAGAGAAGGAAAAGAGTGTGAGGGGAGGGAGTCCGAAGACCCCTCTTCAATCCCCAATCTCCAATTCTCAAGTCTCTATCCTACCCCCCCTCTTCTAAGTAAAAACTAAGGCCTTTATATAGGCTCTCCTAAATTACAAAATGAAATTAAAAGCAAATTACAATTAAATGAAAATTCCTATTCTAGATGCTTCTTGTGGCCTTGATTGGTTGACACTTGTGGGCTTGCTTCCTTGAGGTTGGGTGGTCCTTGAAAGTGAAGTGATCAAATTGAGGCCCATGGTGAAATGCTGCCCAGTTGGTGTTTTTAGGGCTTAAAAGATGCCTCTTGTTTGTACTTCAATTTCATGCCCACTATAAACTATTATATATATTTGGAAAGCTCTGAATGTCAGCTTTCTAACGCAACTGGAATCATTTCAATTGGATCTCTATAACTCAAGTTATGCTCCTTTGAAGTGGACATGGTCGCTGGCATAGTCCCTAGCGTTAATGGAAAACGTGAGTCCCGATAACGCTATCGACCAGGGGCTTAATATTTCCAGGTTCTGGAGCTCAAAATCAATGTCCACCCCATAATATCATATATTGTTGGAAAGCTCTGGATGTCTACTTTCCAACGCCTTTGGAAGCGCATCATTTGGTGCTCTACAACTCGAGTTACACTTCTTGGAAGGTGAAGAGGTCAGTTGGCCTTACTACAGGTTGATACCATGTTCATCTTTGCACTTTCGGGGCAGGTTTTCTACCTCAAATTTAGTGTCAACCATGTAGTGCCATATATGCTTGAAAATCTCTGGAATCCTACTTTCCAATGACACTGGAATCATCTCATTTGGAGCTTTGTGGCTCAAGTTATGCGTGTTTGAAGAAGGCATGGTCAGGCTGCCAGGTGGGACTTTTGCCTACGTTAACTTAGTTAACGTAGAAGTTAACGTGGGTCTTTTTTTCCATGCCAACGTTAGTGGCACTCACTTTTTCCACTAACATTGGCATCTCCCTTTCCTTCCACGTTAACTACCACGTTAACTTAGTTAACGTGGGTCTTTTTGCTTCGCCAACGTTAGTGGCACTCACTTTTTCCACTAACGTTGGCATCTCCCTTTCCTTCCACGTTAACTACCACGTTAACTTAGTTAACGTGGCTGCTAACGTGGGTCTTTTTGCTTTGCCAACGTTAGTGGCACTCACTTTTTCCACTAACGTTGGCATATACCCCTTTCACAAGCGTTATTGGGACTCACCTTTTCCCATTAACGTTGCTTGGTGCCTTTTGTCTCTACGTTAGAGTTCACGTTAATGTAGCTAACGTGACTCTTAACGTGGGTCTTCCTTGCTAACGTTCCATGCTCTCCTTCAAAGTTAATGCCACTAACTTTTCTCACTAACATTGGGGCTTTCCTTCCTTCACGTTAGTGCCCACGTTAGTGTAACTAACGTAGCCACTAACATGGCTTTTCTCTTCTTCTTTTGGCCTGAAATCAATCAAACAAAGTGCATCAAAGTCTTGCTCTTAATCATGGGATCATGCATCATCCAATTTATCATTCAATTTATGCATAATTCTCATGAAATCATTCAAAATTCACAATGTTTGCTTGAATCATGGTATGATTGCATTTTCAACCAAATACTTGCTTATTTCCTAAGAAAATGCATGAAACCAACCTAAAGCATACAAAAAATGGCCAGTAAAACTAGCCAAGATGCCCTAGCATCACACACATGGTCACCCTCCTCCCATGGCAGCATCACCACCCAAAGACCACTACCTTCCCTAACCCAGACATCTGACCCTAGTACCTTCACAGATTTAGTATCATCAAAACAAGACACGAATGACTTAACACTAGGATCAACCCACTCATATGGATCATCTTCCGAAACCTTAATATGAGGTTTCTCCATTGTTCTTTTTTCCAACATAATCAGAAAGATGCAAAAACACAGGAGGAGATGAAAAAGGAAATGACTAAACAAAAGAAAACAGCATGCACTAACCTTTCTTACTCATTTTTCAGAAGAAGAAGCATGGGTATTCTTTTTGTTTCAATAATCAAGCAAATGAATTTCTTATGCAAGAACAAATTTTAAGACATATGAAACGGTTGATTTTTCAATAAACTCACCATAATGCATCTTTACCGTTGAAAAAATAAATCAACGAGTGGGAAAAAATTGAGAAACGTGTAGTCAGGTCGCATCAATTAAATGATAGTGGGCTCAGTAACTAAGACCTACGACCAAAAGTGGAACACCAATAGAGTAAACTCAATACATAAGGGTAAACTCGGAAACAGGCCAACCTTAAGGGCTGGAAAAATACATCATACAAATAACACTACGACGGTTGAGGTTATTACAAAAGCTTGGCCTATTTCTTTCCCTCCAAGGCCAAGCTTGGAGGCTATGATATGGACTATTAACCTCGGCCCAGAAATCAATAAAATCGGCAATACCGACATTCCTAAAACGTCGGATAGGACCAGGTAAAAGATCCTGAAAACAACCACTTTAGGTGAGGCTGAGAATATCTCGGAAGCCAACCTCTTAACGGAAGGAATCTTCACTTTAATAAGGGATCTATACGACAATATAAACACACAAGATCATTGCTTTTCACTTTCTTTTACTTTATCTACTACTTACTTGAAATACCTATTCTGACTTGAGCGTCGGAGATTCTTTTGCAGGTGTTCCACCCGCGGTGCTTCAAAAGGCAGCTGACTTATACCTCACCTCGAAGAACAGCAGCACCACTAATCTGAAATTACTAAAAGCTTGGATTGCAGGAAGGTCGGCCTGAGTAACCTGCACAGAGCACTACTCATAAATAAAAAGAAAGAATCCAAAGAGATGGAGAGCAAGGAGTCTCTATGTCAAATTATAGAGATCCCTTTGTTAGAGAGTGAGATAAGGGGAAAAGAAAATAAAAGTGTCTTTTAATAAGGATAGTTTTCGAAAATTAATAGAGAGAGAAAAAGAGATAAAATAGAAGAGAGAGAAAGGGGTTAGGATTTGAAGAGAAAGTAGTTAGGAGGTGTTGAAAAAGAGGAAAGAGAAAGGAAATAGAAAGAGAATAACATAAAACAAGTAACTGACTAACCAACAAGAATTGAAAATAAAATAATTGATTTTGAAATTCAATTTTTAAAGAAAGTAGAGAATTAAAATTTAAAAGTTATAAATTTAAAAAGAATATAAGATAAGTAAGTTTTGAAATTTAAAAAGACAGATAAGATAAAGATTTAAAAAAATTAGGAAAGATAAGATTTAAAAATTAAAACTTTTGAAAATCAAACTTCAAAAGATAGTAAAGATTTAAAAAGATAAGAATTTGAAATTTAAAATTTTAAAAGAAGATAAGATAGAAAGGGTTTAAAGTAAAAAGATATGAAATGATTTTGAATTTTTTTTGAAATTTGAAATTTAAAAAGATTTGAATTTGAAATTTGAAATTAAAATAAGATGAGATAAGATTTTAGAATTTAAAGAAAGATAAACAAAATATAAGATAAAAATTTGAAAAGGGTTTGAAAAGATAAGATTTGAAATTTAAAATTTAAACTTTACTAACAAGAAAACACCAAACTTAAAATTTTTAAATCAAGATAAGAAAAGATAGCAAGATTTTAAAAAATTTAAACAAAGATAAAAGAAATAAATTTTTTTTTTGGATTTTCGAATTTTAAAGAAAAAGAAGAACAACTAAGAGACACCAAACTTAAAAATTTAAGATCAAATGACACTAATTTTCGAAAATTAAAGGAAAAACAACTAAAAGACACCAAACTTAAAATTTTTAAAATCAAACAAGAAAAATTATCAAGAACAATTTGAATATCAAGAAGAACACTTAAGAACAATTTTCGAAAAACTCAAGAAAAGAAAACCAAGAAGACACCAAACTTAAAGCTTGACACAAGTCTCAAACAAATGACAAAGATTACTAAAGAAAAGAAAAGGTTTTGAAAATTTTTGAAAAAGAAAACAAAAGACACAAACAAAAGAGTAAGATTATAGTTTACTTGCTCAATACCTAATCTAAGCAACAAGATAGTCTGGTAGTTTGTTAAACATGAACAATCCCTGGCAACGGTGCCAAAAATTTGGTATGCGGAATTGAACTCCGCACAACTGAACCGGTAAGTGCACCGGGTCGTCCAAGTAATACCTCAGGTGAGTGAGGGTCGAATCCCACGGAGATTGTTGGATTGAGGAAGCAATGGCTATCTTGTAAATCTTAGTCAGGCGATTAGAAAAGATGGTTGTTTGTTGAAAGCATAAACGAATAGTAAAAGAAAGAAATACTAGATTAATGTCAATGGAACAATGATAATTATTTAGTTAAGGCTTCAGAGATGCGTATTCTTTTCGGATTAACTTTTCTTACTGTCTACTTCAATAATGAATCTGATAGAACAATAACATGTCAGTTAAATGTGCTGGGCAGGGAGCCCAATAAAAAGAAACAAAAAAGTCCATGTCCAACTATGTTGTGGCCCAGGTGTAACAACATATTAGAGGAGGAAGATGGCCTTGGCAGGGCCAAATTCCTTAGCTGATGCAATAAACCACCAGGGCCTGCGTTGAATGAGCTGGGTCGGGTAGCAAGCATTATGCCTAGCTCCGGGTTCTTCATCTGAGAGCGAGTAATAGGAGGAAGCGGCACGTAGGGTTTCTTCGAAGGGGAGGGTGACGCGACTATTGGCAAAAGCAGCAGCAGGACGTGACTGACTGAGGACCTACAAAGTCGGTTGCCTGGGGACTTATGAAGTCGATTGCCTGTCGCTGTGGGAGAGCGTGCTCGAATAGATGCAGAGGCGGAGTTTGTTTTTGAAGAGAGCGAGGCTACGGATGGCACAAGGGTACCAGCAAGAACGAATATTCATTGAGGTCCTGACGATGTGGTGCAACAAGGGATGGAAGACGATGAAGGAGGAGGGTATGATGAGGTTGTTGCGGTGGGAGGAATGATATTGAACAATGGCTGTAGCGGTAGAAAGGTGGCTGAAGCTGATGGATGGGCATGAGGATGTCATTGACGAAGCAGAGGACAGTGATAGTCAGATATCAAAATTGCAGGAACAGTTGCTGGAGAACAGAAGGACGTAGGAACTGGCAAAGAGTCAGGTGCTATGTTGGTTAATGAAGAGGATGACATTATGGCAATTCTTCAGGCATAAAATGAAGATATAGCTCGTAAAAGGAAAGTGGCAAAGCAGAAGGCAAAGATGAGATGGTGCAAGCCTAAACAAAAAATAACACAGGTGAGTACAAAAAAATTTAAATGAATTTTAGTGCATGGAATGTTAGGGGTTTACGGAGTGACGGAAAGTTGAGAATAGTGATGGACTTAAAGAAAAAATATAGTTTAAATATGGTAAGGTTGATTGAGACTAAAAGATAGATTGTGACGAAGTTTGATGTTACAAGAATATGGGGGCAACATGATTTAGGCTGGGAGTATGTAGGCTTTGATGGTGCATCTGGTGGACTTCTGTTAATGTGGGATGAATCAGTGTTTAAAATGATTAACTACTATAAGGGGGAGAGGTGGTTCTGTGTTGAAGGAGTAATGTTAAAGAGTAGTTTCCATTGCGCTTTCTTACTGGTCTATGGTCCTCATAACAGAGATGAGAAGCTTCAAGTTTGGGAGGAGCTGAGCTATATAGCTGGGTTATGTCATGTCCATTGTTATTTTATGCAAGATTTTAATGAAATAATACATATAGAGGAAAGAAAAGGTACAACTCGGGCAGCGGAAGAATTCAAGAACTGGATACAAGATATGCATTTAGTAGATTTGGAACTCACTGATCGCAAGTTTACATGGTTTCGAGGTCGGTCTTGTAGTCGTATAGATATAGCTCTGGTTAATGTAGAGTGGCTAGAAGAGTTTCCAGAAACTCGTTTAAGAAGAGGGCCAAGGGGATTGTCAGATCATTGCCCGATAATAGTGGAAGACAAAAAGCTTAGGGGAGGTCCAAGGCCGTTTTGAAGTTTAGATTTGTGGTTTACGCATGAGGAATTTCTCAGTATGGTCAGAGAGGAATGGAAAGGCTTGGGGGAGATACAGTTCACAGATAAGTTGAAGGCATTGACGATCCCGCTAGGAAGATGGCACAAGGCTAATTTTGGTGAGAAGGACAATAAAATCAAAAAGTTTGAGGAAGAAATCAAGAGGGTTGATTATATGGTCCGCAATGGAGTATATGATACCACGATGGAGGCTAGAAGAAAGGCGCTGGTTACTTATAGTGAGAGATGGTACGTAAGGAAGGAAATGCATTGGAAACAGATGTCTCGGTCTCGACATGCGAAGGACATAGACAAAAATACAAGATACTTTCATAATATGGCTACAGCAAGAAGACAGAATAATAGGATTGATATACTGATGATAAAGGGCTAAACAATCAGGAATCAAGCGAGAATCAAGATAGCTATCAGAGAGTTCTTCAAGGAATTATATCATTAGGAAGCTACTCCATTATGGGGAAGATAGCTGAGGAAGATGCTGTGACCTTAGAGATGCTACCCTCAGCTGAGGAGATCAGGGAGTTGTGTGGGACTGTGAGTCTTCTAAGGCATCAGGTTGTGATAGGTACAACATGAACTTCATTAAGAGGTGTTGGGACGAGATTGGACCTAAATTTATGGCAGCAGTGATGGGGTTCTTTAACTCTCCCAGGTTACCAACTGATAGCAATATTACTTGGGTGGCATTGGCTCCAAAGTTCGTCGATGCAAAGGAGACCAAAGACTTGAGACCTATTAGTATGGTCGGGTGCGTTTACAAGGTCATCTCGAAGGTGCTAGTCAAGAGGATGAGATCAGTGATGCCAGGGTTAGTAAGGGAGACGCGGAGTGCGTTTATCAAGTGAAGAAAAATACCTGATGGGGCACTTATTGCATGTGAAACAATTAACTGGCTTAAACAGAGAAATACAGAAGCGGCAATAATCAAGCTAGATTTTCAGAAAGCATACGACAGAGTCAAATGGAGCTTTATGGACATTGTGTTACAAAAGATGGGATTTGGGAATAAATGGAGAGCATGGATTATGGAGTGTGTGACCACTGCATCTATGTCAGTTCTGCTAAATGGTTCGCCATCTAAACCTTTCAAAATGGAAAGAGGTTTGAGAGAAGGTGACCCACTTTCTCCCTTTTTATTTGTACTGGTGGTGGATGTGCTGCATCAAATGGTAGGAGAGGCGATTAGGAATGGGCGTATATCACCGTTGTTGGTGGGGAGGGATAGAATAGAATTGTCGCACCTTCAATTTGCTTATAATACTATTCTGTTTTGTCCACCTGATGAGAATACTATCAAGAATTACAAGCGACTTTTGCGATGTTTTGAGTTGATGTCAGGCCTCTGTATTAATTTTGATAAGTCAAGTTTGATACCGATTAATTGTGAAGAGCAGTGGGTCCAGCGTATGTGTAACCTTCTGGGTTGTAAAGGGGACACTCTTCTAGTTAAATACCTTGTGATTTCCTTAGGAGCAAACCCGAGGTTGGTGAAGACTTTGAAGCCTATTATGGACAAAGTGGAGGAGAAACTCAGCTTGTGGAAAGCTAAGGTGCTAAACAAAACTGGGAAGTTGGTGCTTATCAAATCACTATTAATAAGTTTGCTAGTGTATTATTTGAGTTTATTCAAGATGCCAAAAGTTGTTGCTGAGAAGTTGATTTCACTGCAGAGAATATTCCTGTGGAGTAAGGAAGATGCTAGGCATGGTATGGCATTAGTTAGATGGGAAATGGTGTAGGCTCCAAACAAACTAGGTGGCTTGGGAGTTGGCGATGCTATGATTCGAAACTCAGCATTGTTATTCAAGTGGTGGTGGCGATTTGCTAAGGAAGAGTGCCCACTGTGGAAGAAAATTGTATGTTCATGTAATAATATGAATCCCAATGCGCTACTGTCAACTCAAGCACTACCTACGATAGGAGGCCCTTGGAAGGATATATGCCAGTTAAACATCATGAATAAACGTATAAGGGATAAGATGGTTACAGGGTTGTCCATGGAGATTGGTGATGGGCGACGAACTCGATTCTGGGAGGATGTATGGCTACTATATGGATCTCTAAAAGACCAGTTTCCGAGGCTCTTCTCTGTTTCAAACCAGTGTGGATCTGTTATTGGGGATTGTGAGTTTTGGGATGGGTTAGAGTGGATTTAGAATTTCCAATGGAGGCAAAAGCTTTTTCAGTGGGAATTGGAGCTTCTGAGTCAATTACATGAGGCTTTGAGACCGGTGAAATTAGTAAATCACAGAGAGGATAGAGTGGTTTGGAAATATGATAGGAAATGTGTCTTTTCAACTAACTCATTTGTGCAGGTGATGCAGGTTGAAATGCTTCCAGAGGAGGTGACCAGCTACAGCTTCACAACACTGTTTGGAAAGGTTTAATTTGGTTCCACAAAGAGTGGAACTGTTTGCTTGGTTTGTTTTAATAGGCAAGGTGAACACTAAGGAAAGGCTGAGCTGATTTGGAATTATTAGACAAGAAGACACTGTATGCATGTTATGTAATAACGAATTGGAACATGTATATCACTTGTTTCTAGGCTGTGCATTTGCTTGGCAAGTATGGAGTGTTTGGATATCAGGGTTCGGCTATCAATGGTCTTATCCGGGTTCACTGAAAGAGCACTATCTCAGTTGGACAGAGGAATCGAGGAGTAAGGGGAATCGTAAGCAGCGGCTAAGGTGTTTTGTGCGGTCATTTGGAATATATGGTTGGAAAGGAACAGAAGGGTTTTTCAGTATCAAAGCAGAGGTGTTGAAGAAGTTATCAACATGACCGTGACGAGCGTTAATGAGTGGAGAGGTGTTGATCCCTCTTGTTGTTAATGACTATGCCAGAGATGACATGGAGACCTTTATGTGTTTTGTTTTTGCTTCATTCTTAAGTAGGATTTTTATGTGTTTTTTGTTTGACTAGTTTTGATCGCTTTACTTTATTGTGTTAATTTCTTACTTTCAAAAAAAGAAATTCTTTTGTTTATGATAAATAAAAATTTATTTGAAAATATCTTAAATTTAAATTATAATTAATATAAATTCTTTCTATTTTTTAGAGAATTTTAATGAAATTAAAATGGTTTGGTATTTTAAAGTGTAAAAATCAATTTTATCATTCTAAAAATAGTATATAGAGAAGCGTTTTAAAAGGAAGTTTATCACTCAGTCAACCAGCCAAGCGACCAATAGGTGATTTTAAGATCAATCCCGGGTCGGCCGACAATGGTCAAGTACTTCAACAATGGCAAATGATTTTGTAATATATAATTATAAACTTATGAGATTTGGACACTTCATTAAGTATCTACGTGTCTAATTTTATTTATAACTTGTATTTTTAAAATTAATTTAAAAATAATATATATTATTATTTATTAAAAATAATTAAAAAATTTATTTATATTTTAATATTAATAAAATATTAAATTATTATTATAATTTATCCAAAAAAATTTTATATTTTATATATACATGTTCATACCCTGACCCAATGATAAAGGCCCAGGTCCAAATAAAAGGCCTAAACCGAAGAATTAAGCCTAGCTAAGCACCGACCTTCATATAAGAAGTCGGTGTTGACTACGACTTACTCTAAAGAAGTCGGACATGAGAATAACTGGCAGATAAACACTCATTCAAATGAGTGACCGCTCCTAAAATCTCTTTAACCGCTTCATTAAGCCATATCTTAACCTCCCTAAGATAAAGGGACGGTTAACACCCAAAAGATACGGCACTACTCCAACGGTAGTTATTGGCTCACCACTATAAATACGCTGACACCCCTCAGGTATCTCTAAGCCCAATACTCTCTAGACCTGCTAACACCCTTGCTAACTTAGGCATCGGAGTGTCTTTGCAGGTACCACCCCCATTTACTCCCGTGCACAAGTCGGAAGGAGGCTCCAACGAACGAACCTACTCAAAAGCCACCCTCTGCAGATAATTGGGCCAACCAGCGCCATCTATTCTATTAATCTCTGGTTACCCACCGTAACATTGGCGCCGTTGCCGGGGACCCGAGAGATCATCCATCGATAGCGGACAGATTCCCCGAAGAAGGCCATGTGGAGACAGATTCTGAGCAAGAGAATCTGGACACAGGCAATAACGATGTGGACCTCGCCCTCCACCAGGAAGTTGATAATCAGCATAGAGAAGGCACCTCCGGGGTAAAAAACCTGAAGGTAAACTCCTCGGAAGGGCGCGAGTCAGAAAAAGGAGGACCATCCCACGTAACTGAACTCATGGGGTTAGTCCATAGCCGCCTGGAACAGTTAGAACAAGAGCGGGAGCGGCAAAAGGAAACTGAAAAGAGCCTAAAAGAGGAGATGGAATGACGAAAAGAGTTGGAAAGAAAACTCTTAAAGTTAGAATCCTCCCTCAAAGGTCGTAACTCCCGTGATGAACAAGAAGAACTGCCTTTAGGTGGGGAGGATCCTTTCAGCGAGGACATAATGAGAGCAAAAGTTCCAAGAAACTTTAAAAGCCCTGATATGGACCTCTACGATGGAACCACGGATCCAAAGCATCACCTGAGTAACTTCAAAAGTCGGATGTACCTAGCCGATGCTTCCGACGCTACGCGATGCAAAGCTTTTCCGACCACTCTATCAAAAGCAGCGATGAAGTGGTTCGACAGCCTCCCCCTGAGGTCGGTTACTATCTTTGAAGACCTCTCAAGGAAGTTTTTGATGAGGTTCTCAATCCAGAAAGACAAAGTGAGACATGCACCGAGCCTCCTGGGAATAAAACAGGAGGTCGGAGAACCTTTACGAGCCTATATGGAAAGGTTCAACAAAGCATGTTTGGAGATTCAAGACCTGCCCACAGAGGCCGTCATAATGGGGTTAGTCAATGGACTCAGAGAAGGTCCCTTCTCACAGTCCATATCTAAAAGACACCCCGTTTCTCTAAGTGATGTACAAGAAATAGCTGAAAAGTACATCAATATGGAGGAAAATGCCAAATTGAGAGACCTGAGCTGGCGACCTGGGGCCCCTCCCTCAACAAAAGAGAGGGAAAGGGAGACCAAGAAAAAGGAAGAACTCGGTCTCGAAAAAAATATATGGTCACTCCACAAACGACTGTTACGACCTTAAAAATGTGATAGAAAAGCTGGCTAGAGAAGGTCGGCTTGATAGATATCTCATAGAAAGGTCGGACGGTCATGGGAAGAGAAAGCGAGATGATATGGATAGAAGAGACCCACCACCGCAGACTCCGGAGAGACATATCCATATGATCTCAGGGGGGTTCGCGGGAGGGGGACTCACCAAATTCTCTCGCAAAAGACATCTCAAAAGAGTCTACTAGGTCGGAGAGGAGTCATCCGACCTCCCTACCATTTCATTCACAAAAGAAGATGGGCAAGGAATAATCCCTGGACACGATGATCCAGTAGTAATAACTATGATTTTGGCAAATGCCCATCTCCACAGAACCCTAGTAGACCAAGGAAGCTCATCGGACATCCTTTTTAAGCCCGCTTTTGACAAACTACGGTTGGATGAGAAAGAATTAAGAGCCTACCCCGACACCTTATACGGATTAGGGGACACGCCAATAAAACCACTGGGATTTTTGCCCCTCCACACCACTTTTGGAAAGGGGAAAAAATCAAAGACTCTGAGTATAGACTTCATAGTCATCGATGTGGTGTCAACATATAACGCTTTAATCGGCAGAGCTAGTCTTAATCGACTCGGAGCGGTGGTATCCACTCCCCACCTTTGCATGAAATTCCTGACTTCAACAGGGATAGCAACGGTAAGGGGAGATCAAAAGTTGGCAAGAAAATGCTACAATGAAAGCCTAAACCTGAGAGGAAAAGGCAGAGAAGTTAACACAATAGAGCTCGGTGGCGCAAGGGCTAGAGAAGAGTTGCGACCACAACCGGGAGGAAAAACCGAGGAGATACAGGTCGGTAAAGAGGAAGGGAAAAACACTTATATAGGAGCCAACCTAGGGGAAACTCTAAAACAAGAGTTGGCTAAACTTCTAAGAGATAATTCCGACCTCTTCGCCTGGAAGTCCTCTGACATGCCTGGGATTGACCCCGAGCTCATGTCCCATAAGGTCTCGGTTTATCTAGGGTCCCGACCCGTACAACAAAGAAGACGCAAGCTCGGCCCAGAACGAGCCCTAATAGTAGAAGAGCAAGTGTAGGCGCTTCTGGAAGCTGGCTTCATTAAAGAGGTCAAGTACCCAACGTGGCTAGCCAATGTAGTGCTAGTCAAAAAACAGAATGGTAAGTGGAGAATGTGTGTCGACTATACCGACTTAAATAAGGCATGTCCCAAGGACCCTTATCCCTTGCCAAGTATTGATACCCTAGTGGATTCCAGCTCGGGGTACCAATACTTATCATTCATGGACGCCTACTCGGGATATAATCAAATCCCGATGTACGAGTCAGACCAGGAGAAAACATCATTCATCACACCCAGAGCTAATTTCTGCTATGTGGTCATGCCATTCGGATTGAAGAATGCAGGAGCCACATACCAAAGACTGATGAATAAAGTGTTTTCTCCTCACCTGGGGAGCCTAATGGAAGTATACGTCGACGACATGCTAGTAAAAACCAAGAAGGAAGTCAACCTCTTGTCTGACCTCTCACAAGTCTTTGACACCATAAGGCTGCATGGGATGAGACTAAATCCCGCAAAGTGCGCCTTCGCGGTGGAGGCAGGAAAATTTCTAGGATTTATGCTAACACAAAGAGGGATTGAGG
>NW_026264911.1:601921-606076 GCF_000817695.3 Arachis duranensis
GTCCAGCAGCTCAATGACCGACTTGCAGCCCTCTCTAGATTTCTGGCGGGATCGGCGCTAAAATCCCTTCCACTATTTTCCTTATTAAGAAAGGGATGCCAGTTCAAATGGACTCCTGAATGTGAGGAGGTGTTCCAGGAGTTCAAAAAGTTTTTAAGCCAACCTCCTATCCTAACCCGACCAGTACCAGGGAAAGACCTCATTCTGTACTTATCCGTAGCAAACAGGGTTGTCTCGTCAGCCCTGATAAAAGAAGACGAGGTCGGACAACATCCAGTCTACTTTATCAGTAAAGTTCTACAAGGCCCTGAACTAAGGTACCACAAACTAGAAAAGTTTGCCTACTCCTTAGTAATAGCCTCACGAAGGCTATGACCTTACTTTCAAGCTCACACAATAAGAGTCCATACGAACCAACCCATGAAGCAAATCCTCCAAAAGACGGATGTTGCAGGGAGAATGGTTCAATGGGCAATAGAGCTCTCCGAGTTCGATTTGAGATATGAAACTCAGACAGCAATTAAAGCCCAGTGCCTCGCCGACTTCGTGGCAGAATACGCAGAGGATCAAGAGGAAAAACCGACTACATGGGAACTCTATGTAGACGGATCCTCCAACAAAACGGGAAGCGGCGCAGGCATAATATTGGTAGATGAAAGAGGAACCCAGATAGAGGTTTCCTTAAAATTTGGATTTCCGGCTTCAAATAATCAGGCAGAATATGAAGCCTTGATCGCCGGACTAAAGTTAACAGAAGAAGTCGGTGCTACAAAGGTGATGATATACAGCGACTCACAGGTGGTGACCTCCCAGATAAGTGGAGAATATCAGGCAAAGGACCCAAACATGAAGAGGTACTTGGACAAAACTCTGGAACACCTCGGGCATTTTGCAGAAACCGAGGTTAAACACGTAACTTGGGACTTAAACAGCAGAGCAGATGCCCTATCCAAGTTAGCAAGTACCAAACCAGGAGGGAACAACAGAAGCCTGATTCAAGAAACCCTCCAGGAACCCTCAGTAGCAAAAATAGAAGACAGACAAGAGGTACTTGAGGTAGTCGGTCTAGACCTCGGATGGATGAACCCCCTAGTCGAATACATGAAATTCGACGTCCTCCCTAAAGAGGAAAAAGAAGCTAAAAAGATTCGAAGGGAAGCACAACACTACACCTTGGTGAGAAATATCCTCTACAGAAGGGGGATATCGACACCGTTGTTAAAATGCATACCGACCTCAAGAACCGCCGAGGTATTGGAGGAAGTACATAGTGGAATCTGCGGAAACCATCTCGGAGCAAGGTCACTAGCCAGGAAAGTAATCCGAGCTGGATTCTACTGGCCGACCTTGCAGAAAGATGCCACAGAATTTGTGAAAAAGTGTCAACCATGTCAGATGCATGCAAATTTCCATGTAGCTCCACCAGAAGAGCTCATCAGTATCACTTCTCCATGGCCTTTTGCAAAATGGGGAATGGATTTGTTAGGTCCTTTTCCCCAAATGCCAGGACAAGTCAAATACCTGATCATGGGGATAAATTACTTCACAAAGTGGATAGAAGCAGAACCATTGGCCACCATCACCTCTCAAAGAAGTCGCAGGTTCCTCTACAAAAATATCATCACAAGATATGGGATACCTTATTCTATTACTACAGATAATGGAACCCAATTCACCGACGCTACCTTCAGAAGCTTAGTAACCAGTATGAAAATCAAACATCAGTTCACCTCGGTGGAGCACCCACAAGCCAATGGGCAAGCCGAGGCAGCCAACAAAGTCATACTGGCAGGGCTAAAAAAGAGATTGCAGGAAGCAAAAGGAGCTTGGGCTGAAGAGCTCCCTCAGGTGCTATGGGCTTATAGGACAACCCCCTAGTCCGCCACAGGAGAAACACCTTTTCGACTAGTTTATGGCGTAGAAGCCATGATACCAATAGAAATCAATGAGCAAAGCCCAAGGGTAATTCTCCATGATGAGGTCGGAAACATACGGGGACACAAAGAGGAGCTCGACTTGCTCCCCGAAGTCCGAGAAGATGCCCGGATAAGAGAAGCAACATTGAAACAAAGGATGGCTACAAGGTACAACAAAAAAGTCATTCGAAGAACATTTGCCCCGGATGACTTGGTCTTAATCAGAAACGACATTGGAGTCAACAAATCAGGAGAAGGAAAGCTCGCCGCAAATTGGAAGGGACCATACAAAGTCAATGAAGTTTTAGGAAAAGGTTATTATAAAGTAACCGACCTGAACAGCACTGAGTTACCAAGATCGTGGCATGCTTGTAATATGAAAAGGTACTACAGTTAAAAGCAAACTCTACTCCCTGATGTACTCTTTTCCCAACTTCATGATTTTTTCCAAAATTAAAGGGTTTTTTCTGGAGAAGGGTTTTTAACGAGGCATCATAGTAGAGGCTAAGGGAAAATAGGCTATTAAAACCCTTAGTAGCAAGAAGGTACCTCCCCAATAAATAAAGATCTTTTTCATCTACAATATCTCTTATAAAATCCTTTTTATTTTTTCTAAGTCTTTCTACGAAACGCGCCGACTTAAGCTCGACAAAACGTGAAAATCCCATGAACCGACCTAGATGGTCGTCAGGATAAAACGACGAGGTACAAGTCGGTGTAAAGAGGTTATATGAGTTGATCGTAAAAACTCGGGAATAATCCGACTCATAAGTCGAAATGAGAACCCGAGTAAAAAAGCTCGGAAATACTCCGACCCGTAGAACGGAGCCAAGAACCGAGTAGAAGAAAAACGCATCACAAAAATAACCTAAGTCATAAGAACTCGCTAAAACAAAGTCGAGTATAGGAGATAACAAAAAGAGATTGGAAAACCTAGGAAAAAGTTTAAAGGCTGTCCCAAAAGTCCTTAAACAAAAAGCTCAGAAAAACAAACAAGCCGAAAGAAAAGGTTTTCAAGAAAAGATCAAGGAGACTTCAAAAAACCAAAAAGCATACACGCATAAGGTAATCTAAACCCTTATCCAAAAAGGGTATCCATTTTGTTAACTTAAAAACCCTTATCAAAAAGGGTATTTTTTTTTAAATATTTTGTTTACGGCCTGGGAAGGCCAGAAGAAATTGTTCAACCAACACCACCAAAAATAAATAAAAAAATAAAGAGTTTAAAAATGGGGGACCCACAGGCCGGACCCCCAAATAGCCACAGATCATTTTTTAGGAAGAAGAGTAGACGGATCACCACCACCAGAGTCAGGAGGAGCGCCATCAGAAGCATCCATGGGAGATGAAGAGATCGGAGGAACTACTGAAGAACTCGGAGCGTCTTTAGAACGAGGAAGAGACTCAATAATCCTCTGCCCCCGAGTCTTCAACTCTGACTCAGAAACGATTACGGGGGCAGGAGGATCTACAATGGCACCATCAATAACAACCTTGTCAAGATGTAAAGGAGAAAGATCCAAGTCGGGAGCAATAACTCTGACCTGCTCCAGAAAGATCCTCCAAGACTCCTCGGCGCCATCAGCAATAGAGTCCTCCAACTCATCATATGCTTTCCGAGAATTCAACAGCTCAGTCTTCACAGACACAAGATCTTTGAATAAGCTTTGATAGCTGGCCTGTTGATACGTAAAAATTAAGATTTCACGTACAACCGGCAAGTATACCGGGTCGCATCAAGTAATAAAACTCACTAAGAGTGAGGTCGATCCCACGGAGATTGGTAGATTAAGCAACTTTAGTTAAATGGTAAATTTAGTCAAGCAAACATAGTTTTGATTTTATGAGCATTGTGATTTTTTGAACATAACTGCAGGAAATTAAATGACAAGGAATTTAAAGAACTGGAAATATAGAAATAAAATGAAAGTAGATAACGGAAACTTAAAATGCAAGAAACTTAAACGACATCAACAATAAATCGCAAGGAATTAAAGGTTGCAAAAATTTAAAGAGCATAAGAGTAAAGAGCAAGAAATAAAGGACAGAATGTAGATGACAAGATTAATAAATTGACAGAATGTAGAAGGGAATTGGGTTATGGGTAGTCAAACAACTAGAAGCAAAAGAAATAAGAATTAATGGTGGAGAGGATCATTAGGGATCAGAGATGCAAGTTTTCATGAATTGATGTTAGTCAAGTCCTTCTCAATCATGGGTATAGATCCATGGCAAGTGG
>NW_026264911.1:607402-608339 GCF_000817695.3 Arachis duranensis
TTGGCAACGTGGTTGGCGCCCTTCCTGGCGTTGGCAACGTGGTTGGCGCCCTTCCTGGCGTTGGCAATGTGGTTGGCACCCTTCCTGGCGTTGGCAACTTGGTTGGCATCCAAGACTTGGTGCCTAGCCAAGCAACCATTCCTGGCATTGCCTTAGAACACGCCAATGAAAGTGGCGTTGGCAACGTGGTTGGCATCCAAGATCTTGTCCCTGGCGTTATTGATGAACACGCCAATTCATTTCCAAGTTAGCAACGCTCTCGTGTGCCCATAATCCTAGCTTGTATGCGTTGCCAAGGAACACGCCCATGCTTTCCCAGCTTAAACGTGCTCGAGCTCCCCTTTGGTGCCAAAGTTGCTTGCTACGTTGCCAAGGAACACGCCTTCATAACTTGGCGTTGGCAACGTGCATCTCCTTTTCCTGGGCCAAGTTTTCCATTCAGCGTTGTTTGCCTGCGTTGCCATCAAACACTCACTCCTTTCTCCAAGTTGGCAACGCCAACATGTGCTCTCCAGGGCTGCCTTGGCGTTGCCTTCAACAACTCACCCTTTTCTTCAAGTTGGCAACGCCCAAATGTGCTTCTCCAGGGCTGCCTGGCGTTGCCTTCAAACACGCACCCTTTCTCCAAGTTGGCAACGCCAACAACTTTTCTTCTTCTTGCCCAGCTTGCATCATTCTTGCTTCCATGCTTTCTTGTTTCATCACCTATCATCAACAAGGGAAATAGCTTCAAAGTCTTACCAATTCATGCAATAAATTTCATGAGATTCATTCATACTCATTCATGTATGTATTCCTTAAATCATTTGCATGAATTTGGCTAGAATCAACATGTTCCTTGGTATTCTCATGCATGAAGACAAAACTCATAAAAGGACTTGTTTATTTAGAGAAAATGAGTGAAATTAAGCTAAAACCAACTAAACTAACTAGCTAA
>NW_026264911.1:609271-626706 GCF_000817695.3 Arachis duranensis
CCGGGAACAAGCAACTCATATTTAGGCTCATCCTCATCCGAAGTACAGAGCCGGTGGTGGGTGCGAAGGTGAGTAATAAACTCCGCATCAACCAACGGCTCCTCCCCTAGAACAGTAACATCGACCCAATCTACGGAGGCCATTTTCTTTTTCTAAGAAAAATGAGGAAACCTACAAAAGGAAAAAGAAAAGGCAAAATCAAAAACAAAGGTCTCTAGAGAGGAGAAAAAGGAACCGAGCAAAAGTCTACAAACCTATTTCTCTACAAAGTAAAGTCATACGAAAAGTGCGAAGAAGGAGAAAGAAACTAACCTCTTTCTGGAAATGAAGGTAGGAAGAAGCAAAAGTCTCCGGAGCACGAGAATATAGTACGAGTAGATACAGCACGAACAAAGAAAGAATAAGTTTGAAAGATTGCAGAAACGGAAAAATGAAAGAGATGGAAAGTATTTATAAACATGCTAAGGGGCATAATGGTAAAAACGGAGCAGTCATTAATGAGAATGCACCGTTATCAAAGCCATCAATCCCTAAATGCATCCCTAACGGACACAACGCTTGAATAGACGTAACTGTCAGAAACAAAAGGTCGCGAAAATCACGTCAGTTTAAAAACCCGTGTTTCCTCCAAGAAAGTCGGCTACGAACCCGAGTTAAATACTTGAACCCAAGCCCTAAAGAGATCTTGGGCTCAAGTAGGGGCACTGTTCATACCCTGGCCCAATGATAAAGGCCCAGGTCCAAATAAAAGGCCTAAACCGAAGAATTAAGCCTAGCTAAGCACCGACCTTCATATAAGAAGTCGGTGTTGACTACGACTTACTCTAAAGAAGTCGGACATGAGATTAGCTGGCAGATAAACACTCATTCAAATGAGTGACCGCTCCTAAAATCTCTTTAACCGCTTCATTAAGCCATATCTTAACCTCCCTAAGATAAAGGGACGGTTAACACCCAAACCCTAAACCCTAAACCCTAAACCCTAAACCCTAAACCCTAGACCTGCTAACACCCTTGCTAACTTAGGCATCAGAGTGTCTTTGCAGGTACCACCTCCCATTTACTCCCGTGCACAAGTCGGAAGGAGGCTCCAACGAACGAACCTACTCAAAAGCCACCCTCTGCAGATAATTGGGCCAACCAGCGCCATCTATTCTATTAATCTCCGGTTACCCACCGTAACAATACATATCTTATATCTTATAATATTTTAAAATTTGGGTATTAATGTGTCCTATTTCATTCTATGTCAGTGCATAATAATTATAATGTAAAGCATAAAAATGTAAAATTCTATAGTCAAACCATTTCAATTCTTATTAGTTTTCCAATCAATCGAATATCATTTTGTATCATTTATTCCAATCAATAATATTTTGATTTAAGTTCAACTCATTTCAATTCCACAAATTTTTGTTTCCAGAGATATCCTAGAAATACCGTACTCATTTCCAATTTGATATATTATTATTACCATTTGTCCATTTTAGTCAATACACTATTCTAATTAAATTATTATTACTTATATTAACAATCTTAACGTTAAACTTTGTTGCAAAAATGCTTTCTATAGTTGATCTCAAACTTAATTTCGCAAAAGAATATAAAAAATTATAGAATTAAGTACAACCTTAATCTTATAATTTCAGCCAAAAATTAAAATTCTTCCTAAATTTTTTTTACCTTCAAAACCATCGTAATATTAAATTTTATTTAAAAATCATCATTTTTTAAATTTTCAGACAAAAATGCCCTTTTTCTTTCTACTCACTATCATCCTCATATCTTGAAAAAATCTTTATTATGGACAATTTTAATTTTTGATCAAATTCACAAGAATCAAAATCCTAGTTAACTCATATATGATTAGATTGTTGATAGCCAACGCAAAAGCTTTGTCCAATCTTATGGGATAAACAAAAAAAGCGAATAATAAATTAAAATTCTTAAAATAAACTTTGGATTCTGTGGATACGTACTAACAATTAAATTATGCAACGAGTGTGTGAACCATAATCCTGCCTTCTGCTGCCTATGCATTTTTATCCCCGCTTTTTAATTAATACACCCTGGAACTGATAATGCTATAATTTATGTAGCCAATTTGCAAGACACAGTAAACAAATTAAACCTAAAACATAAAATTAACAGGATACATCCCCTAAAACATGCCTAGATATAGAGTAGTAGCAGTGAAGCAATTTTCTGAAGTATGCACCCCACTACTATACTACTCCCCCTCTGTCTTTTAGGTTTTATATTAGTCTTAAACATAACCATTGAAAGCTAAGTCACAATCATCCTCATCATTAGTCAAGCTCTACCAATTTTAATAAAGAGCAATTACATCAACTTTTTCTCCTGATTTTCTACCACCAAGCTAAGCTAAGCTGAGCTAACACTATTTATTATTGGCTTTTGATAATTGACAACAATAACTAATAAAAGGGTCTCTCTCCTTTCATTTCTTTTTTTTATCCAACAAGATTACCTAACCAAGGAGACATCCATCATCAGAATGCCAAAGCAACCTTTTTCCTATGCCACACTTTCTCAAAACTAATAAAGGGGTCGTTCTCAATGTCTAATTAAGGTCTTTAATTAGGCAATGTAGCTTTCCCTAATTGTCTATATACTTTAAAATCCACTTTTGACATGTCATTTTTTGCTGGCATCTACGAAAGTGAGAAAACAATCTATATTTGTCAGATTGCTAAACATAGATATTCCATATCACATACTGTAACTAATAAAATGGATTATTCCACCAATTATATATGTATATTAGGCCCGTGAATCATCTGTCTACTAAGTCTATGATTTTGTTTTTCTTTCTTTCCAATAATTAATTATTTTATTTGGTTAGTATGGGCTTCCAGTAATACTGCCATATTAGTATTACTATTAACAAGTGGTAAGTTTTATATCTATATCATCATTAAACTCCCCTCTCCCTTTTCCATTAATGTGATGAAGAAATCAGAAAAAGAAAAACTGAAAAGGGCTAAAAGAAAGAATTCTACTTTAGTTTCATAATTAAAGAATATTTGAATTGAGCTCACTTAAGTCAACCCTAAAAGCTAAACACATTGGAATAAACTAGAGTCAAGATCATATTCTCAACAATGTGAAACTTGTAAGTAAAAACAAAATAAAATTCCATTAAAAGAATACTGGCCTGGGTAGCAATAATCTAAAACAACTCTCAATAGAGCTATGATATATATTTGTTGAAATTGAATAAGTGTATTTACTGAGTTTCTATATTTAATATTGAGTACTTACTCTTTGTGAATACAATACTCTGACTAATAGTTTGGTTTTATTCTAATAATTCGTATTCTTTTTATAATAATAAAAACTATATACATATAAAGACTTTTCCGTTTGTAGCTTTCAGACTATAGTTTGAATATAATTAGCTTTTATTACTCATCAAATCATGAATTAAAGTTGTGACATCAAAAATATATTTATTAGCTACTAAACACTTCTTTTCATGACAGCTTTTCATGATGATTTAGACTGTTTCGTACCTATCAAAAAGATGTTATAAAAAACATAATCTGAAACTATTATCTCCAACTCTTTCCAAGAGAATCTTAAAAGAAAAATGATAAAAATACTGCTTAACAAGTATATGATAAAGTATCAATGGAAGAAGTTGTACCATATATAATAACATTAATAATAATAACACCACAATATATCTATATATTTCATAATTAATAGAATATCCCATATATCCAATATCCATTGTCTACACCAAATTAACCCATGTCAATATTAATAACTTTCAATAAGTTCACGAAGGAAGATATATAGGATATGAGATTAAAGTGATGCATTACAAAAACATAAATTCTTAAAGAACCAACAATTTTTAATATTTTTTAATTATTATTTGATCAGTACAAATATTAAATTATTTTTAATAAATAAATTTTATTAATTTATGTATGTAAAATCTAAGTATAAATTTGGATAAATATAGGTACAAATTATTACGTTTCATGTGTGTAAATATTTGTAAAATATAAAATAATTAAGATAAACAGTAAATAAAAATACAAAATAAAATCATTTAAACTGTTTTAGACTAGTTTGTTATTTTGTATAATCTCATACATACTATCTAGTACACACTAATAGAAACAAAAAAAATAAAAATAAAAATAAAAAATAGATCATAAGTTGCTTATAAACATTAAGTTGCAAACTCATTTATATACTATCCCATATATAGTTTGATATTTGGCACCGCAGATGCAGAAATTCATGGCAGTTGTAAACTCATTTCCACTACTATATCCATTATTTCTTACTCCCAACTCACAACAAGAAGCTAAGAACAATAAAATTCCATCTCAAAAAAACTCTTTAAATGGAGAAGGTACAGAATTAGAAGACACGACTTGATAGATAGATAGATATAGAAGGCAACAAATAAAGCCACCTGATTAAAATTCCAATAGAGAAAAGCACAAATTACTTGAAATTCTAATAAGAACACATTAACTTATAAACATTAAGATACGCAACAGACCAATAATTAATTCACAATTCTTATATCCATTGTGTGCGATTACTCTTCGATTTATTATTATAAAATCGAATGTAATTTCTACTCGAAAAGGTACACAATGAGTATAAGAAAGAAATGGTCAAAAACATTTTTCATTTATATAACACTTGTGATAGATGCTGATATACCTGTTGACGAAACATTTCGTTTCATTTCATTAAGTAGTAGTAGTGGCAGCGGCGGCCATGGCACCGTCATTATTGTTGACCTTCGGCTTCGGCCTCTTCCTCTTCTTCTCATAACTGACTCCTCTAGCTTTGGCCTGAAAATCTCTGACATCACGAAGGTAAATCCTAACTGCTCTGGCGCCGAACGGGTTGGACTCCGGCCTGCCGCCGTTCTCCTCATAGGCCGCCCTAAGCCGGCCGATGAGGGCGTCGAGGCTGCCCCAGGCTTGGCGGAGCGGGCAGGTGCAGGGCGCCGGAGGGTTCGGGAGGCCGAAGAAGGGGCAGTTATGGTTGTGAACTTTCGTTTTTCCGAACTGATCGAGGTAGTGAAGGAACTCGAGCACGTGTGCGCCGCTGCAGAGGTTCAGCGAGAGCGGCGGACGGTGGTTGCGGAGGTACTGACAGAACGTATTCCAGTCTCGCCGCTTTTGGTTCTCATAACGGCTCGATGAAGGAGAAGAAGAAGAAGATGAAGATGAAGAAACGGCTACAACGCTGTTACTTCCTCCTCCTCCGCCAACACCGTTGACGGTGGTGGTTGTCGGAACTGTGGCGTTTGATGCTGGTGGTGATGATTCAGAAACCAAATCCATGCCTACACTCTGTAAGATCTACAGATTTTACGGTTGGATCTTGCAACAGATCAGAGTAAGATTTTTTTTTTCTTTCTTTCAAAACAGTACTGTGAGATTCAAGAACTAGCTAGGGTTTGGGATTTTTCCATCATCTGAACATATTATATATAATAAATATAATAAATAATTATAATAATAAGTGGTTTCCCGTGATAGTAATTTGAGAATCATGCAGAGAAAGAGAAACCTGGGCAGTGACAGTAGAAGAGATATTAGGCTAAGCTATTATAAGAGAGGAATGCGTGGTTTTCATTTTGTATGTGTACATTCTCGTTGTCAGATAGAGATAGAGATAGAAAGAAAGAAAGAAAGGGAGAAAGTGATAGGAAGAGAGTGTGAGTAGTAATTATTAAGAAGCTAGTTAGTTATGGTTTGGTTGGAGGTTAATGCTGCTTAAGAGTGGTAGTGGTGACTAGTTTATATATAATTATTGGTCGGGAATGGAATTGAAATATAATGGATTGTCAGGTTATCAGAAATTTTCTTAGTTTCTTTATTAGCTCTTGTATCCAATGATTAATTCTATTGTTGTAGGTTATTTATTTAAATAAAGACAACGATTAATCACTACATACATGTTATATATGTGTATATGCCTATTAATAATATAAAATTTGTATATTTTATTTTTCAGTTAAAAGACCAAGTAAAGGATCATAAGGCCTAAGGGCATGTCTGCTCGCTCGTTTAAATGTGTTTATATATTTATTAAACAAACAAATAAATAAATAAGTGTTACTGTAAAGGTTTATTTCCGGGAGAGAGGGGGCGGGGGGTTGGGTGGAATCAGAAGTGAAGTGGGAGTTTTATGATATGTTAGTATGTTACCATGACGAAGAAAATGGAGACTGAAGGAAGAAAAGTGACCAAGGGTTAAAATGGAGAAGTGGGAGTAAGAGTGTGTGTTATTCCAAAACAGGACAAAACTTTGGCAGTCACCAGTGATGATGGTGACCAAAGATGACCAGACATATCACCCATTATTAATAACTATATTTTTCTCTTTCTTTTATTTTCTCTCACTCCTCTTTTGGCCACACCAATCAATTCAAACATATATATATATATATATATTAGTGCTACAGAGTCAATGACCTAAGTGTACAATATGTACAATGGGTTGGGTTAAATATTTGGTTCATGAATAAATGAATAAAATGAACATCATTTATACTATCTAGAATAACCATTCGATACCAGGATAAATAATCATCCCAAAAACTTAAGCTGATTTTGGGATTCACCAAGAATCGAACTCCTGATTTTTCGGATCTATAACTCTAATATCATATCATGGAACCACTTATCCCAAAAGCATAACTTGATAGGACAATATAACACTAATGATTATATCTCTAATACTTCCTAAACCTCCATTGTACGCATTGTACGCTTAAGTCATTAGCTCTCTTTACTTTTTCTCATATATATATATATACCATTTCCATACCATACATATGCATTATTATTTCCACCCCTTTCTACTCTCTTTTTATTTTTAGAAAGTTCAATTTTAATATTATAATTTTTTGAAAACTGAAATTCAGATCCTATTTTCAATTTTAAAAATATTTAAAAGAATTTAACCTTTTAAAAAAAAAACATTGTTATAATTTTTAAATTATAACTTTTATGAAATTGGAGAATCCAATTGCTTTTAATTACTGTAAAAAGTATTTAAAAATTTGATTAATTAATATTATTAATATTATTAATGTTATTATTAATATTAATAAATAGTTACTAGCTAATTATACATTTTTAATTATAATAATGATAAATAGTACTATTTAGCTAAAGAAATACAATTCTTTAAAAATGGTGTATGTTTAAAATATTATGTTTTTGATACAACTCTTTAAAAATAAAATATTATACTTATTGACAATAGAAGAATTACAACAATTAATATACGTGACAAATTATAATTGATGTCTGCAATATATATAAATACATCTTTGCTATTATTTAAAACATACTAATCATGTGTGTATTTTAATTATTGAGTGTTTTTCTTTATTCAAAAGAATTAAAAGTTTTTTATTATTGTTAACTAAGAAATTTATTAATTTCATTATATTTTGAGAGAATATTATCATCAACTCTATAACAATTAAATATAAAAATAAATATCTCAAAAAAAACATCTAATTATACCTTAAAACCAAAATAAATATAAGATTTGTAATTACCCAACATATTGCACTGAAAATATACCAATCTTTCCACATAGAAACATATCACACATGAACATCAATTTGTGTCTTTTTTTTCTTTATCACCAGAAAGATTTTTTTTTTTTCTGCAACAGAAAACTACAAGTACTTAAAATTCATTTCATCCATGATTTTAGGTAGATCATTATAACACTATTATAACTATCTTAGGTAGACACTTCTTACCGGGGAAGCATTTATTAATAGGCACTACGTACAATTGCATTTTGAAAAGATTGTAGCAGGACAAATCACATTGTGTTTTTTTAGCAATTTAAAAAATAGGAATTAGTTTACCTGGCCTGTCTTTGATTAAAATAGAAAAAGAATAGCTTGAATTCTTGAAACAATCTCCCATGCATGATTTGATATCAATATTCAAAAATTTCGGATCCAACTACTCATTTTACAAGACAAGGTTTAAGTTGTACATGAAGGATAGATAACCTATGCATGATGGCATTCTAGTTAAGGTAATTCCAGCCAAATAATAATAATAATAATAATAATAATAATAATAAAATACTCAATGTATATAGACAAAGAATTTATTTAGCTGAGTTTTAAAAAAATTATTTTCGAATAATATTTTTTTAAAAAATCTTTTAAAAAGATAAAAATAATTTTATATTTAAATATCTTATGTAAAAATAAAAAATCTTTTTATTTATTAATTATGTTTGGATATAATAATATAAAAGTACTTTTTTATTCATTTATTACATGAAAAATATTTTTTTAAGAAAAAAATATTTTTTAAAAAAATGTAAATTATAATTTTTTAAAAAAGATATTTTTTATTTTTCTAGTGTTTTTACTTTTACTATTAAAAATTTACTAAACACACTAAAAATAAAAAGAAATTATTAAAATAATGACACCTAAATAAACACTATATACAAACCTCAAAAGGTTTTTCTCAGTTTTTATCTTAGTGTAGAGTCAAATTAATTTAATTAAGAGAGCTTAACACGGTAACAAATCTTCCATGAAAATAGTTAAAGTCGTCTTCATGCAAGAATATAAATTTAAATATCGAAACGTGTCATATAATTGGTTCAATAATTAAAAAGTATAATGGTTCAATTAAACCAAGATATAATTAAGAAAAAAACTAATCGATAATTTATAAAAAATAAACTGAATATGTTTCCCTTAAATAGATCATAAAATGCGTGTCAATACAATATTTAAACTTGTACGAGAATTTTTATATAAATTTTTATGCAAAATATATAACACTATTAATAAAAGAAAAAACTTAAAAGATTTATTAGAATATATTATTTTTTACTATTAATTAATTATTAATATTTAAAAATTTAAATTAAAATATATTATTGAATTATTAAAAAATATTAAATTAATAACTAAAAATAATAAATCTCTAACAAATTTTCGAATTTAAATAAATCCTTTATTTTAGTCAGATAAGATAAGATATGAGATAACTACTGTAACAATTCAGTTTTTGGGTACACAAGATCTTTTCTAAAGATACGGAATTTTTCGGAAGATCAATAAAGAGAACATCTCTGACATATCATCAAGCACCTCAATTTATGTCATCGTTATGTCATCAATAAGTAAGAACCTCTTTTGAGATAAATTTGACGACACAGTCACGGAGAACCTAGTTTTTGAACCGTATCGGTTAGGAGTTTTTTATTCTGGTTTTCGTAATTAGTCTTAGTTTGACAAACCAGACTCGATTCATGAGAGAAGAGAAATAGTAATATGATATTATTATTATATTAATATTAGATATGCTTGAAAAATATTATAATATTACTTGATATGTTTTAGTTAAAAATAGGAGATCGGTTTAACCGGGTTCACAGTCTACTGGTGTAGGTTAACACTAGCACTCTCTGATGACTTTAGCAATGCTAATGCTTCATTATATACTTTCTATTCTCATCTTAATCATGTTACTAGTGTCATTTATACTAGTAGCTCAGATATTAATCTCTAGAAGTATTGTTAAGTGTATGTTCTAATACATCTAGTTTTAGTAATTATACACCTGAGATATTTTTTAACCACCTCCCAAACTAGCCAATCATCATCAAGCACGTTTTTTCCTCACCCCTAAGACACTTCAAGCTGCTCATTTTCACCTTGAATGTCTGAAAATAAGAGAGAAAGAAAAGAGAGAAAAGTTCTTGTTTCTTAATCTTCAAAGCTTGATTTCTTCTGAACTAAAACTCAAATCAAAATTCCAATCCGATCAAAATGATCATCTCTTCTTCCTCTACATAACCATATAACATATCAAGGCTGGAAATAAGGTGAGATAGCTGTCTCCCTCCCTCTTCAATTCAATTTTCAAGGAAAACTATACTAAACATGTGTTTTCTTGATGTTCTTTATTTGATCTCTTGCTTAGCTTGACTTATGAGCCAAGAGTCTTCAATTTTCAGTAGGTTTAAGGTGAGGAATCACTTTCTAACATGTTAATTAAGGTTTGTTCACTTGTGGTTTTATGGATTTAAAGTTGTTCTTAATGTGTTTTAGGAGGAAAAAGTGCAAAAAGAACACCTAAAAGCATAACTGGATTTGGAGCATCAAATCAAGGTAGATTTTGGTGAAATTAATCTTGATTAATTGTGTTTGAGATGTGTGATTAAGATATGGTTTGGCCATGCTTGAAATTGGTTGTTTATATGAGTGATTCTTGTTGAAATTTTAGTGAAATTTTGATGAAATTTGATGATATTCAACATTGAATTTGTGTTCTTCATGGCTGTTGGAAAAACAAAATCCTAAACCTTAAATTGGGGTTCAATTTGAGTTAAAATCAAGTGAAAAATATGGGATTTTGGTGGCTGCAATTTTATTTTGAGTTCTGGTAAAAATCAGTTGTTGAAAAGATTGAAAAACTGGTGAAAACAGAGAAGGAATCTAAAGAATTTACGAAGAATACTTTAAGTGTGGTGAAGAACAGGCTTTAGATCTTAGAAAGGTCAAGGAAGTATATATTTTGGTGTTTGAGAGGTTATTTTGTAATTTCGAAAAGTTAGGGTGGTTAAAATAGAAATATTAATAGTTACATATGGTAAAAAGTGAATTTTAAAGGTTAAAAGTTAAAAAGTTAAAAAGGGGTCATTTTTTAAAATATATTAATAAAATAAAAAATAATAATAAAATATTAAATAATATTATTTAATTAAAAATAATATTTTAATAAAATAATAAAATAATACGGAAAAAAGCAGTTTTTCGTAAAAGTTTTAGAAAGACAACTTTAAGCTTAGAATATCATAATTACCTACATAAAATACCTAGGGGGTGGAAATAACATATTAGTGAGGTAAAGACAAAGGAAGATAAAAATTTAAAGAAAAGATAAAAAATCAAAGAAAAAGTCGGTAAAGTTTTAATGACAAAAACAAACGAAGATTAGTGAGCAAACTAGGAGCAACATAGTTAGTATTTGAGTTGCGCCTAGGGTTAGGTATTATATGAAAAGTTAAACTGTTTCAGTATAGACTTAATAAACCTATACTTGGGACATGCTAACTATTCATACCGAAATTTACATAAGCTTTAAATACATACGTTAAACAGAGAAATTAGAACAGAATAAAGAGACACAGAAAAAAGAGTAACCAAAGTAGAGTAAAAAGACAAAGAGAAAAGAGTAGTAAGATAAAGAGCAGAGGACCTGTTGAAAGGTCATTTGTTGCACTAAGGCAACTCTAGATATATTTGTATGTTCATCTGCTAAATTGAGGCAGTCAGATAGATGGTGGTGCGACAACTGAGAGTGCTTTCCTGGGATACCTAGCTATAATGCTATGTTGTAAGACAAAAGTTGCTTATAGAGGTATCGAGATCAGTGTGCTCATGTAAGAGAGAGGTTGCTTACAGTGAGTATGTTGGGCATATATAGGCTAACAAATGCCGCCCTACAACACAAAGGGTGCTTGCAATGGGTACCCCGCAAGACAAAGGGTGCTTGCAATGGGTATTGCCAACATTGGGAGCGGGTATGTAACCGACAAATGAGCTCATTACTTGCACTAGGGCTAGACATGCATCATACTTGGTTGTACATTTCCTCTGTTATGATTATTGTATGAATGTATACTTTCTTTGTTTGTATTCTATTCTTTGTGTCTATGTTTTATTTTCTTGTATTCTTTTGTTTGTGTTTTGCTTTTTGTTTTCTCTACTTTTTCAATTTATTTGTATCTTCTGTTTACTATTTCTCTGTATTTTGCTATTTGTCTGCTAAACAACACAGAATTAATGAACTTAACTAATAACCCCGGCCTTACTAAGAACTCCCCAGTTCTTATCCCTTTTCTCTCCCTTCCCCCTTCAGATGGAAGCATGAGTATCCTTCCGTAGTTTGTTGATGACCGTTCACAAAAAAGATTCCGCTCTAGGTAGTCTTCTGAGTCTAAGGTGAATCTCGTTCTCTATTTATATGTATATACTGTGAGGCCAGCCAACGTCTGCACCCCGTTTATCTACGAACTTTAACTTAAATCCTCTGTGTGGTATTGCTATTATGCGGCCACTCAATAATGTACCAGTGATATGTTCTAAGCCGACATATGATCGTGTAGAGGAGTAGTAAAAGACGTTCTACCAGACTTGAGTTTTGAAGACTTTAAACGTACTTTCCCTCACTTTAGTAGTTTAGAGGGACTAGGTGAGTATATAATCTAGGCTAGCCTGGGTGCCAGCTTAGGGACTTCTTGAACAGGTCAGGGCCTGGGAAGTTGCATGTATATACATGTATATAATTATTATCTAGCTACTTCTAGAGGTGTTCTAACTAAGATCTCTACTCTAAATAAAGGCTATATAATTGAATGTTGTCAACTACTTGAGATATATTTATGTGTGGTTGTTTATAATTGTTTTATCTGTTATTATTTGTGAATTGAGTATGAATGATTCTGTTTATTAGTCCAAACGTTTCAAAAAAAAAGTACCTCGCAAAATAACAATGCTTTTAACAATGAATCAGACTCATATAATAAATGATAGATAATAATTAGGAAGACAAGTTGGTAGCACTCAATTTCTAGTATGATCATGACGTACCAGAAATTGGGTCGTTAAAACTACCACTAGCTATATAAAAGGGAGCCAAAGACCCCCCTCAGATACATCACTCATTCCACACACCTTATACCTCTTAGATCCATTTTGACTTGGGAGTCAGAGTGTCTTTGTAGGTACCACCCCCCACCGCTCCAAGAGGATGATCCGACAACCGCTCGTCTCACAAGTCCCCGATCCATCCCACAACCTGTACCAGAGACTTCTCGTACATTGGCGCCGTCTGTGGGGACTGCTGAATCGTAGCGGTATGACGGACAATCTCGAAGAGCAATCCTCAAGCCATCACCGTGACTCACACCTGAGAAGCCCAACTCCTGGACTCCAAGGTAACACTCCCCTTACCTATAGGAGGATAACAAGCATTGTGCATCGCCAACCAACCCCTGACTCGGCAACAATCAAGAGAGGACAACCATGCATCCACTGAAGCCTAGCCACCCGACGGCTTGGGAGAAAAGGAGATGGTCCAAATAATCCAAGAGTTGTGCCTTAGGGTGCAAAATCTCAAAACATAGATCTGTAAGAACTTAGCTAAAAACTGATGTGGATCTTCCATTGGAAGTCCGTGGAATTTGCAGTTCTGCTGCAAAAGAGAGACTAACTGAGGCTTATGCTCAAAATTGTTAGCTCTAATGGCAGGTACAGAGATACTTCTGCCATAAAAGTCAGAGGTATGCATGGTGAAGTCACCAAGGACCTTTCTTGGCTCTTCTTGTGGTTCGGCGATGTCCTTCTTTTCTTGTTCAAAACTTTCTGAAAGGTCTCTTCTGGAGTGTTGTGCTTTAGCTTTTTGTAAATGCCTCCTTAGAGTCTTCTCAAGTTCAGAATCAGGAGTCAAGAGGGGTTCTTTATCCCTATTCTTGGTCATAAACAAGAAGAAAAAAAAAGAAGGAAAAGAAGAAAGCTTTTTGTGCCAATAGGCAAGAAGCTCCTCCTTAGAGTGAGATGTGAAGAAAGAAGATAGAATAATAGAGAAAAGTGAACATGGAAGAAGGGGAAGAAGGAGAGTTCGAAAATAGAGATGAGAAGAAAAGAAGTATAAATAAAAAAAGTAAATAAGAATTAAAATATTTTTGTTTTTATTTTATTTATTAATTATTTTCGAAAATTAAGTTTATTAATTTTAAAAGAATTGAAAATTGGTTAATGAATTTTCAAAAATAGAAGAGAGAGAAGAGGAAGAAGTTTTCGAAAATTAAGAGAGATGAGAGTTAGTTAGGAGGTTTTGAAAAAGAAGAGAGAGAAGAGAGATAGTTTTCGAAAATTAAGGAAGGGAAGAGTTAGTTAGGTAGTTCTGAAAAAGAAGAGAGAGAAGATAAGATATTAATTAAGAAAAGGTTTGAATTTAAAATAAGATGGAAGATAAGATAAGAAAAGATTTGAAATTAAAATTTGAAATCAGAAAAGATAAGATAAGAAATTAAAAAGATTTGCAAAAGATATGATTTTAAAATTGGAAGTTAGAAAAGATAAGAAACTAAAAAGATTTGAAAAATATTTTAAAAAGATAAGATTTTGAAATTTGCTTTTGAAAAAGATTTAATTTTAAAGTTTGAAATTTGAAAAAGATAAGATAAGATTTTTGAATTTTAAAAAAGACATGATAAAATTTTTAAAAAGATAAGATTTTTTTTTTGAGAAAGATATGATTTTTATTTTTGAAAAGATTTGATTTTTGAAAACTTGGCAACTAAAATATGATAAGATAAAATTTGGAAATTAAAATCTGAATTTTTATTTAAAAATTTCGAAAATATATTTAAAATAGAAATAGAAAAGATATTTTCTTATTTTTGAATTTTATGATGAAAGAGAAAAACACACAAAAGACACAAAACTTAAAATTTTTAGATCTAGCACCCCTAGTTTTTGAAAATTTTGGAGGGAAAAACAAGGGGATATGATAAACCCATATTTTATGATATATTTTGTGCTTAATCTGAGTGATTTATTCAATCCTTCACCCACTTATTCATATTAATTTCATGGTTTTACTTTTCCTTCCTTACTATGTGATGTATGTGAAAAAACATGTTTCCTATGCTTTAAAATTAATTATTTTAATTACCTTTATTTCCATTCGATGCTGTGATTAGTGTGTTGAGTAGTTTCAGATCTTCTAAGGCAGAATGACTTAAAGGATGGAAAAGGAAACGTACAAAAATGGAAGGAAAGTGCAAAACGGAGTTTTGAAGAATCTGGCATCCACGCGATCGCGTGCCAAGAGCGAAGAAGCAGCGACGCGGCCGCATGACTGACGCGACCGCGCGACTTGAGCGAATCGCATACGACGCGGACGCGTGACCGACACGACCGCGTGATAAGAAGAACTCCAGATGACGCGACCGCGTGACCCACGCGGACGTGTGACAGAGGCCTCGTACCAAAATTTACAGAATATGCCCCAGCGAATTCTGAAGCCCTTTTGGCCCAGATCCAAGTACAGACAGCATAGATTGGAGGTTATAAAGTGGAGGAATGCATCCATTCAGGGAGTCTCCGAATTTTTAGTCACTTTCCATGATTTAGATCTAGTTTTGAGAGAAGTTCTTTCCTCTCTCTCTTTAGAATTTAGGATTTAGGACTTCTCTTAGTTTTAGGAGTAACTCTCGATCCCAGGTTCAATGTTCTTTTTTCAGACATTTGAATGCTTGCTTGTATTACTTACGTTGCCTAATTGGCCTATGCCACTTTCATGATGATTTTATTATTTAATGATATTTGAGGTATTTCAGTTTATGATTGTCCCTTTTTATTATCCCCAATCTGAAGATATTGTTATTCCAGTAGATTTAATTTCCTTCCTTTCGGTCTTGGTTAAGAAATCAGTAACTCAAGAGTTATCTTAGCTCAACATAATTGATAACTGTTATCTTTGCTAATTGAGCTGAACTTCAATAATCCCAACCTTTTCTTAGGAAATAAATAGGATTCGAAGGTCAACTAATTAGTCCCTTGACTTTCCTTTGCTTTAGCAAAGGTTGACTAAGTGGAATTAAGATTCAACTTTTATTATTATTGCTAAGAATAACAAAGTCTGGACTTCCAATTTCTCATACCTTGCCAAATGACAACCAAAACTTTTGTACGAAGGGATTTTTGTTAGTTTAGAAGCTATACCTACAACGCGAATATTTTTATAAATTCTTTACTAGCAAAAATCTTAACGTCAAAATGGCGCTGTTGCCGGGGAATTGCAAACGTGTGCCTTATTATTGGTTATTGTAAATATTTTTTTAAAAAAAATATTTTTCTTTTACTTGTTTATTTGTTTTTCTCTTTTCTCCCTTATTTCTGATAGCTATTATGAATTATCACCCCTCTCACTTTGAGTTTGATTCTAACTTTGTTGAAGGAAATAGAAACCACAATAGGAATATGCATCAAGGTCAAACCAATCAAGGGTGGATGGAGCCAAGAAGATCTAATCAACCCTTTAGGCAACAACACCCTCCAAGATATCATGGACAACGACCATTCTACAATGCATACCCAGTTGAGAGATATGGTGGACAATCTTGTAACTACCAACAAGCCCCACCCCGTGCCTATAGACCATCCTCTCAACATAACCTCGAACTACCACAGTCACAAGCTTCTTTTCACCATTCGCCACCATACGATCCTTATCCACCCCAACACCAATCCAATTACTCCCAAGAACCACCACTCCCCCATACACCATACCCATATCCATCAAAGCCAGAATCATAGGTTCGCCTTGAAGAATCAATAAAACAATTTACTGCAACCCTTCATCAACTGGAGCAAGCAATAGTGGAGGAGTTAAATCAATTATCTTCCAAACGTTCAGCCCCTCAACAGACTCCCATGGCTTTATGTGGAGAATCCAATGAAGAACGCATTACAAAGAAGATGCTAGAAGCTCCAGTGAACAGCATAGAGCATGACTTCGTACTGGAACAAGTAGAGGAAGCTGTCATTGTAGAAGAAGAAGAGTTGGTTGAAGATTTAGGAGATATCGAACCACCACCTGAATCCAGAGTTATGGAGAATTCCGTCAAGGATGTTACAATTGATGCTGAGGAGGATTTTGCACCGCCTCCACTGCAATTATCTTATGAAGAACTGAACGGAATAATCCAGGACGCAGGCTTCCTTGATGATGATGATCGCGAGTCCTGTCCTCTTAGTGACGAACTTGCATCCGCAAGTGAATTCTTTGAGACAGAAGAATCTTTCCCAAGTGAATACGAAGATGATGCTAAGTTAGATTTTTCTCAACCTCCAATATATGACTTGAGCAATGATGAGGGAGAAATTGAAGACTCTGATCAAGATATGGTTGAAGTGGAAGAATTCACAGAAGATTATACGGGAGTAAAACTTACAGAACCATTGGAAACACCTATCCCACGGCCATTACCACCAATTACAAACTACAAGTGGGTAACACCTTTGCCTTTTATCTTTACTTTTTCACTTGAATATGGTTTACTTGAAACAGATGGCCAGCTTAGAGCTCTCTGCAGTTTTAAGAGAAAAAAGGATATGACTCGCACTCAGCGCTGGTATGCAAGATTTAATAAGGTTTTTGGTGTACGAATTTGTGATCCGTACAACTAACCAGCAAGTGCACTGGGTTGTCCAAGTAATACCTTACGTGAGTAAGGGTCGATCCCACGGAGATTATTGGTTTGAAGCAGACTATGTTTATTTTATTAATCTTAGTCAGGATGTCAATAAGATTATTTGGATTTAATTGTAAGAAGTCAAAGTATTTGGAATA
>NW_026264911.1:627978-628191 GCF_000817695.3 Arachis duranensis
TTACCACCGGATACATAAATGCCACAGACACATGACTGGGTGAACCTTTTCAGATTGTGACTCAGCTTTGCTAAAGTCCCCAGTTAGAGGTGTCCAGAGCTCTTAAGCACACTCTTTTTGCTTTGGATCACGACTTTAGCCACTCAGTCTCAAGTTTTTCACTTGGACCTGCATGCCACAAGCACATGGTTAGGGACAGCTTGATTTAGCCGC
>NW_026264911.1:628383-631292 GCF_000817695.3 Arachis duranensis
TCTTTTTCTTGTTTCAAGAATCAAATTCATGATTTTTCAGATTATCAATAATATTTTTCGTGTTCCTCATTCATTTAGGAGCCAATATTCATAAAATTCAAGATAAAAATTATGCATTGTTCAAGCATTCATTCAGAGAACAAAAAGTGTTGCCACCACATATAATTAATTATAATTTTTATTATTAAGAACTCGAAAAATATAAATTACTTCTTTATTCTAAAAGAAAATCTACTACTTTATTCATGCCTAATGATGATGAAAAAAATAAATTATAGCTTAATTGGAAATAAAATCAAAATAGACATCCTAATTACTACTAAATATCTTCTAAGGTCAATTTCTAAAGGGAATAATCATCACTAAGTTAAAACAGAGAAATTGGAACTCAGTTTTCTATAATAACACTATCATAGAGTTAAAGCTAAAATGAGAACTCAACAACCTGTGTTTTGAGAAGTAGATGTTCCTCTGATCTGTGGGGTGCTTGGTCCTTCAAGGATCAATTTCTGGCGCTTCAGCTCCCTTAAATCACGCCCTTGCTCTTCCTGTTCCTTAAGCAGTTTGCAAAGCATGCTACTTTGATTGTTCTGTTCTTCCTTTATTTGGTTCATAGCTTCTTTGATTATTCTGTTCTTCCTTTATTTGGTCTATAGCTTCTTGCAACTTGGCAACAAATACTTCAAGATATTCCCAATATTCAATTTGAGGGATTTCCGGGAGGAATTCCTGTGCTCTCAACTTGATGGTGTCATCCTGTGCTTGTTGTTTTTCCATTGATATTTTGGTGATTGGTCACTCAACTGAGATATACTCAGTTATTCCCATTTTTACTCCAGCATCTTTACATAGCATAGAGATTAGGCTTGGATAAGCCAATTTGGCAACCTTGGAATTCCTGTTTGCTATTTTGTATAGTTCACACGAGATCAGTTGATGGACTTCTACTTCTTTTCCCAACATGATGCAGTGAATCATCACGGCTCTTTTAATAGTAACTTCAGAACGGTTGCTGGTGGGCAATATGGAACGCCCAATGAAATCCAGCCAGCCTCTGGCTACTGGTTTGAGATCTTATCTTTTGAGTTGATTTGGGATGCCAGTCGTGCTGGTGGTCCACCTGGCTTCAGGGATGCATATATCCTCTAGAATCTTATCCAGACCTTTATTTACCCTCATCATTCTCCTATTAAAGGAGTCTGGGTCATCTTTCTCTTCCTTCAGATTAAACTTAACTTCCGGGATCACTGATCTGTGACTCATTATTTTGTAATAATGGTTTGAATGTTCTTTAGTTAAGAACTTCCCTTGATTCCAAAGTGGCTTTGGAATATTCTCTTTCTTGCCTCTTGGATTGGGTTGTTTTCCTTTAGGGGCCATGATCAAAGTGAGAATGTTTTTGTGATCACGGATAAGCACACCAAACTTAAAGGTTTGCTTGTCCTCAAGCAAAAGAAAAGAGAGAAGAGGAATAGGAGGAGAGAAAGTGTGGAATGGAGGATGAGGAGAGGGACGTCGAAAGGGAATATAAAGGGGGGGTGGGATTCGAAAATAAGAAAAAGATATAAGATAAGAGATATGATTTATAAAAGATAAACATGATAAGAAAAGGATATAATTTAAAAAAAATATGAATGATATTTAAAAATAAATTTGAAATATATAATTTGAAAAAGATTTTAAAAGATAATGAAGTTTGAAAAGAAATTGGAAAAAGAGTTGGATTGGATTTGAAAAGAAAAAGTTTATGTTTATGTATGAAGCCATATTATTAAAAAAAAGGGTTTTAGAAATTAGGGTTTTTAGAAAACTAATTTGATCTGAGGGATGACAATTTGAAACATGTTTATGCAAGAAATCATGAATTAAAACATAAAAAAATTAGAAAATTTGTAAAGAAAAACGAATTTTACCTCCTCCCCACCATCCTGGCGTTAAACGCCCAAACGCTGCATGTTTTGGGCGTTTAACGCCCAAATGTTGCTTCTCTTGGGCGTTCAACGCCCAGCTGCTGCTTCTTTCTGGCGTTGAACGCCAGGAAGTCCTTTGTCACTAGGCGTTTTTCTAAACGCCCAGGATGTTGTGGTTCTGGCGTTAAATGCCCAGAAGGTGCTTCTTTCTGGCGTTCAACGCCCAGAAGATGCTCCTTTCTGGCGTTTAACGCCCAGATGGCTACCCTTACTGGCGTTGAACGCCCAGTGGGTGCTTCTTTTGGGCGTTCAACGCCTAAAACGTTTCTTACTGGCTTTTGATGCCAGTAAGCTTTCCAAATTTCCCTGTAACTCTGTGAATTCAATCAATTGCTATTTTACCTTTTGAAGATACTCTGACATATACCTGTAAAAATTAATTAATTAGCAAAAAAAAAATAAAATTAAATTTTGTGAATGGCTGGGTTGCCTCCCAGCAAGCGCTTCTTTAATGTCATTAGCTGGACTATTACTAAGCTTTTAATCAAGTCTCAGTTTTGATCATTCTTGCTCAAAATTGCTTTCAAGATAATGTTTAACTCTCTGTCCATTAACAATGAACTTTTTGTTAGATTCATTATCCTGAAACTCCACGTATCCATATGGTGATGCACTTGTAATCACATATGGACCTCTCCACCGGGATTTTAATTTCCCAGGGAATAATTTGAGCCTAGAATTAAATAGAAGAACTTTCTGCCCCGGCTCAAAGACTTTGGATGACAATTTCTTATCATGCCATCTGTTCACTTTCTCTTTGTATATTTTTGCATTCTAGAAAGCATTGAGTCTAAATTCCTCTAGCTTATTTAACTGGAGCAAACGTTTTTCTCCAGCTAACTTGGCATCAAGGTTCAAGAATTTGGTTGCCCAGTAGGCCTTGTGTTCCAGTTCCACTGGCAAGTGACATGCCTTTCCATACACAAGCTGGTATGGAGA
>NW_026264911.1:632393-633169 GCF_000817695.3 Arachis duranensis
TAGTTTGCAATATCTGCAAACCATGGCACTTCCTGGATGGCAAAGAGTTGCTCATCTGGAAAGGTTTCAAAAATCTCAGTGAGAGGGAGGGACGCCCCTTCTACTGGTTCTATTCGGGACAGGTGATCTGCTACTTGGTTTTCTGTCCCTTTTCTGTCTCTTATTTCTATATCAAACTCTTGCAGAAGCAACACCCATCTTATAAGTCTGGGTTTTGAATCTTGCTTTGTAAGTAGATATTTAAGAGCAGCATGATCAATGTACACAATCACTTTTGATCCTACTAAATAGGATCTGAATTTGTCAACGGCGTAAACCACTGCAAGTAGCTCTTTTTCTGTGGTTGTGTAATTCTTCTGTGCGTCATTTAGAACACGGCTGGCACAGTAAATGACGTGCAGAAGTTTGTCATGCCTTTGTCCCAACACTGCACCAATAGCATGGTCACTGGCATCACACATCAATTCAAATGGTAATGTCCAGTCTGGTGCAGAGATGATTGGTGCTGTGACCAATCTAGCTTTTAGAGTCTCAAATGCCTGCAGACACTCCTTATCAAAGACAAATGGCATGTCAGCAGCTAGCAGGTTGCTCAAAGGTTTGGCGATTTTTGAAAAATCCTTTATAAACCTCCTATAGAATCCTGCATGCCCCAAAAAGCTTCTGATTGCCTTAACATTGGCAGGTGGTGGTAATTTTTCAATTACCTCTACCTTAGCTTGATCCACCTCTATTCCCTTGTTCGAGATTTTGTGCCCAAGGACAATTCCTTCAGT
>NW_026264911.1:634102-635365 GCF_000817695.3 Arachis duranensis
ACCTTGACAATCATGTCTTCAATCACGCCTGATGGGTATTTAATGGAGCCATCAGCAAGTTGAAGACATATCCTGGTTGGTTTGATTTCTTCAGTCAAACCAAGCTTTCTGATAGTAGATGCAGGTATTAGGTTGATACTTGCCCCAAGATCACATAAAGCTTGCTTGGTACAAGTACCCTCTAATGTGCATGGTATCATAAAGCTCCTGGGATCTTTAAGCTTTTCAGGTAAGCTTTTCAGAATGACTGCACTGCACTCTTCAGTGAGGTAAACTTTTTTAGTCTCCCTCCAATCCTTCTTATGACTTAAGATCTCTTTCATGAACTTAGCATAAGAGGGTATTTGCTCAAGTGCTTCTGCAAACAGAATCTTTATTTCAAGAGTTCTGAGATAGTCTGCAAAGCGGGCAAACTGCTTATCCTGTTCCGCTTGCGGAGTTTTTGAGGATAAGGCATTTTGGCTTTGTATTCCTTAACCTTAGTTGCTGCAGGTTTATTGCCTGTAGAAGTGGGTTGGGAAGCCTTTTTAGAAGGGTTGTTATCAGCACTTGTATGTGACTGATCTCCCACTGGCGTTTGAATGCCAGGGGTGGAAGCTGGAGAGGCGTTAGACGCCATCTCCTTATCCGTCACTGGCGTCTAAATGCCAGAACTGTGCTCCCCTTGGGCGTTCAACACCGGATTCATGCTTGTTTCTGGCGTTGAACGCCAGGAATGAGCATGGGCTGGGCGTTCAGCGCCAGCCTTATTCCTCTCTGGGCTCTGATTGTCCTCAGAGGGATTTTGAGTAGCCATTTGCTCATTTCTTGGCTTCCTGCTGCTTTGAAGTGAGGTATTTAATGTTTTCCCACTTCTTAATTGAACTGCTTGGCATTCTTCTATTATTTGCCTTGATAGTTGCCTCTCTGTTTGCTTTAACTGTACTTCCATATTCCTGTTAGCCATTCTTGTTTCCTGTAGTATTTCCTTGAATTCGGCTAGCTGCTTGGTTAGAAAGTCTAATTGCTGATTGATTTCATTAACCTGATCCACAGGACTGAGTTCAGCAGTTACTGTTTTAGCTTCTTCTTTCATGGAAGGTCCACTGCTTAGGTACATATGCTGATTCTGGCAACTGTATCAATAAGCTCTTGAGCTTCTTCAATTGTTTTTCTCATATGTATAGATCCACCAGCTGAGTGGTCTAAAGAAATCTGAGCTTTTTCTGTAAGCCCATAGTAGAAGATGTCTAATTGCACCCACTCTGAAAACATTTCAGAGGG
>NW_026264911.1:635543-636490 GCF_000817695.3 Arachis duranensis
TATGTATGTTGATATTATTTATTTTATAAAAAAAAATTATTTTATAAAATAAAATAAAAACGAAATAAATAAAAGAAATTAAAAATATTTTGAAATTGAAATCTAAATTTTTATATAAAATTTTTCGAAAATGTAGTTCAAAATTAGTTAGAAAAGATATTTTTTTTTGAATTTTGAATTTTATGATGAAAGAGAAAAACACAAGACTTAAAATTTTTAGATCCAATGCTCCTTATTTTCAAAAATTTTGGAGGAAAAACACCAAGGAACACCAAACTTAAAAATTTTAAGATCAAAACACAAGAAAGACTCAAGAACACCTTGAAGATTCACAAGAACACCAAGAACAAAAGAAAGAATACCAAACTTAAAATTTTTAGAAAACCAAGATAAATTTTCGAAAATTAAAGAAAAATTAACAAGGAAACACCAAACTTAGAGTTTGGCACAAGATTCAATCAAAGAAAAATTATTTTTGAAAAAGATTCCAAAGAAGATACCCAATTATCAAGAACAACTACTAATGCTCCAGCCAATTGGGCAGTAACTTCAGTGTTGATTTTAAAGATGTATTATATTTATGGATAGAAGTATAAATTTTTGAAAGTTAATGTTTTGAAAAAGCACAAGAAAAACAAGAAAAGACACAGAACAAGAAAAACTTAAGATCAAACAAGAAAAATGAACAAGAACAACTTAAAGATCAATGAAGAACAAAGAACACAAAGTCGAAAATTAAAGGAAAATATAAAATATGCAATTGACACCAAACTTAAAACAAAACACTAAACTCACGAAAAAAATTGAAAATTGATAGATAAAAATAATAATTTTGAAAAATTCTTTTTGAAAAGGGAATAAAGGACTCAAGATTTAATGACTCTGTAGCAACAAAAATAAATTATTCCTAATCTAAGAAATAAAATAAACCTTTAGTTTGTTCAAAC